>NC_092497.1:51888291-52011205 GCF_047495875.1 Pithys albifrons albifrons
TGTCTGGATGTGTGTTGGAGAGACTCAGTGTGTGGTTGGGCTCAGGGGGCTGGGGACCTCTGGGCTATGATTTCCCAGGGCCTGCAGCAGGTTCCTGCCAGTGCTGGTGCACAGGCTCAGCTCCCTGATCCCTGACAAGTGACATGTGTGTCACTGAGAGGGAGTGGAACCTGGTGCCCCTGACACACCCAAACTGGTCCCAGCTTGGTGGGGACAGGAAAATTCTCTGACAGGAGGATGTGAGTCCTCTCTCAGTGTCTCCCTGGCTTCATGCTGCCTCTCCAGAGCTCTGCTGTCCCTGTGCAGAGGGCAGGAGTGTCCCAGCCATATTCTCATAGCTCATTCCCTGCTGCATTCCCTTTCCTGGTTTAACTGGTGTATTACTTTCCTTTAAAAGCACTCTGATATTCTTATCCTAAATGGTACCTTTCTGCATTTCTAGGTTTCCAAATCAACCCATGTTGAACCACAGGCATTCCTTAAAGGGTCAATGGGGCACTGCTTAAGCCTGCCAACACCCTGGTTTGGATTACACATTTACTTCAGGGAGAGCAGCAACTACTTAGAAACAAGGTGTTTTAGGTAGGTTTTATTCAGTCTTTCACAAACTCTTTATATGCTCAAACCACCAAGGTGGGACTGTGTGTCTGCTCCTGGAAAATCCTAGTGTTTAGACATCAGTGGGAGTGACGAGGTCCTAGTCCCCTTTTTATCTCATTTGCAGGGATTTAGTTTGAATGTATTGCTGCATCCCTGGCAGATGCTCTAATGGCTGGACTTTGGTTATTCAAAGTGGGTTTCTCTCATTGTCTGCTGCCAGAAAAAGTCAGCTCTGCATAAAAAAAATGAACTCCCATGACTAGGCATGTAAGCTCATGGCTATAGCCCAACACATTGTGTTCTTATGCAGAGTTGAGCAGCTCCAAAAGACAGAGGAAACGAAAAAAACAAATAAAAAAACAAACCAAGGACAGCTGTGTGCTCACCTGGGATATAAATCCAAGATACATCTTCCCAGCACTGGCTGGAGCTGCAGCTTTCACGTCCCTTTTGATTGCTCTAACTTCTGGTGCTTTGAGACTTAATTTTGTGGGCAGAGAAAAAACTACTCCAAAAGTTTTCTCTGGTTTCATGGCCCTGAAGAAAGGGAACAAATTTCTGGCCAGAGAGACTGCAGGAGTTTCTCATTGATTCTTCTCACTGCATGCTGAAGTTTTAATAGAGGTTATTTCTAGGTAGGAGATGGTCATCCCTGCAGAGGATCAAAAAGAGGACGCCTTGTGACTGGAGTTTTTCAAGATGTGATAGATCAGGGTGCTGGATAATCTCATGGAGTCTCCCTATCCCTCAAGAGGTTGGATTAGGTGATGTTTTTAGGTCCCTTTCATCTTGGCCTGTCCTGTGGTTCCATGAAAAAATGCATCCAAAAGAGACAGGAAACTCAGTCCTTGGATCTTTCTTAACTGTTCCTGCAAATAAATGAACAACTTGGGTCTCCTAAATCTGTCTGCAGAGTATCTTGCCACGCTGAAGAATTGGCTGCTGAGACAATTTGTAGGGTAAAGCTCTGGGTGCAGAAGCTGAACCAATTCCCCTGACTCAGTCAGAAGGTACTGATCTTAATTCAGCTGCTTTTTGTGGACTCTCTTAAATTGGTTTATAGTTGCTGTCTTTTGGCACATGTTAAATCAGAAATAAATGCTAAGTCAATAAATAGTCCTTCCTGGACTGGAATAATACAGCTTTTAGGAGGAAGACTGTTATGTGCTTTTTCAGTGCCTAAGAAAACAGAGCTCTTATCTCTGTTTAAGTAATAATTATAACCTAGAATTGTTTATTTGACTGCATTTCACCAGTTGTTTCTGTGCTGATGGACACAGAACTCCTTAGCTTGGCTGTATAGATGGATCCTGGATCACAGGGCACTGACTCCTGCTCCAAACAACAGCACATTGAAAGCAAATTAAAGATAACGTGTAGTAAATAGGGGACACAGGAATCAAAGTATTCCTTTACTTCATGTAATTGTGTATATCAATGTGATTATCAACCACTTTAGTGAACAAAAGCCTACTTATGGGTAACAAGGGTAACAAATAGCAAATATTGGGGGCCATGGGTTTTGTCTTGTGACAGAACCTCTGTAGTTGTCCCATTCTTTTGTTTTGTGCCAGCCTGAATTAATCAGACTGAAGCTGAAACTTAGAAGTGAAGTAAGATGATATTGAACTGTGAAAATAATACTTAGCATCTTATTTTGGGGGAGTTTTTGCTCCTGCTTGGGCTAAAGCTGAAATAGATGACAGTAGTTTCACTGACTCTGAACTCAGAAATTGTAACTGACAGCGAAATCTGTTTCCATATTCTGCTTCTATTTAAAATGTGTTGGAAATGTCAATGAATTCCTATCCTTATGATTAATAGATAGCAACGCTTCTGTTTTATAGAAACTAAGTGGCTACAGGAGTCACCAGAACAAGGGCTATCACAACATGGAATAAAGACAGAATATCTGCATTTAATCTCATCTGTCTGAGTGAACTTGGTGTTTTACATCTGCTTTTTAATAATAGGTAGATTGTGATGATAAGTTCTTCAATTAGATATATTGTCCTTCTGATCCTTTGAGCTTTTTCTAGTTTTTTTGTTTTGTTTTGTTTTTTGTATTTGTTTTTGGTGTGTTTTTTTGTATGTGTGCTCTAGGAGGTAATTTTTAGCTTCAAAGTTTAATTGTAAAAAATTGCTGCGATGGAGCAAAAATGAAAAATGCACATGAAACCAGAAGTGGGCATTTTGTTTTCTTTTGGTGGCTAGGAGGGGCAGTGAAAGTTGAAGGCAGTTTCTTTAAAAACATATTTAAATGCTTTGTTCTGCATCTGACTTTCATGCTAAAATAATAAAAATGAGGTTAAGTAAAGAAGAGGACAGCAGCCTTTCCTTAAGTGGGATTTTATTTTGCTGATGAGGTAAACCCAAGTGACATCAAGAATAGCCTAAATCTGCCAGCTACATGCTGATGTTGGCTGGTTCTGCCTTTCCTTCAGCCACTGCTATAATGGAGATTGAAGTCATCTTCCATGTTTTTCCATATTGCACACAGGGATCTAAGAAAGAGAAATAGGATGAAAACAGGAAAGTGGAGGTGGTTGTAGTGGACTTGTAGGGAAAGTATTGAAATCCAGGGGATTTGGGACATTTAAAATGGGGTGTTACATCATATTAATGTAAGAATGATACACCACAACTGTCAGGCAATAAGGAAAACATTTGGCATGTCTGAAATTCTCAAAAGAGGATCATGTTTGAGAAGATTAATGGTCTCACCAAGGCTCAGACAGCAGCTGACATGATCTCTGTTGGCTTTGGAGATCCACTGATGGATGGTGGATCATGCAAACAGAATAATATGTGGGTTTATTTCCCTTTAGAAGGCCAGCTAAAGGGTTTAAGAGATGCAGGGCTGAAAGACAGCAAAAGGTGGGCAGAAATAAGCCATTTATGCATACTCTGTGAATCCAGGAGGGCTTGGAAAACAGACAGACCTGTCACACTGATCTTACCCCAGGCAGCAAGAGATGTATGGACATGGGTCCTTCTAGGCTTCAGGAATGAAAAGCAGGGTTTTTTTTTTTGGTTAGTAGCTGATTTGGTCACTAAGAAAAATACAGTAATGCCACCCATTGAATTTTAAGAAGGTTTTTATTTTTGGTGGGGTTTTTTTGGTGTTTTTTTTTTACCCTCCCCGGACTTTGGGGACTATTCTATTTGAGGAACTTGCCTAAAGACTTTTCACAGGCTTGAATCCCGTGGAAAATTTATTGACATAAGAAAAAGGCAAGGAAGTGAGTGAGGTGGGGGTAGCAGAAAGAGAACCCCCATGAGATTTCTTCCAAACCCTTTTCCAGATTTATTTTTCTGCTTCATCTTTCATGGCAAAATCCCTCTGTGTGGTTATACATCTATTTTAGTGTTTTCACTTGTCAGTATTTTGTTTTTGTAGCTGCTCTGGATCTTTTAGCTTAGACACTGTTGTGCTGTTTGTTGATTGAGGAAGAAATGGCACTGGAAGTGGCAGTGATGTCATGTTTGGAGATGCTGCAATTAAGAGCCCAACTTCACTTGATAATAATGACCAGAGCAAAGACTGGGGCTATCAAGACAACAGTTGTAACTTCCCAGCTCCAGACAAGAGGTGATCACTCTTCTATCAGTGACAAGGGATGTCCATATCCCAATAGGAAAACTGGAGTTTCCAAGTGGGTTATTTAGAGTTGTTCTCTAGGAGTGTCCCCAATGGTGCAGCTCTGGCAGAGAATATAAAGGGGAGCAAACATCACACAGTGGGTTGGGCTCAGGAAGGCTTTCTCCTTGTCCCAGTTCAGCAGGTGGGAGCAGTTTATCCCTGTGCATTCTAAACCCTCTGGGCCATTGCCCAGGAACTGTTCCCAATGGCCCACTGGCAGCAGCTGCCCAGGGCACAGCTGAGCCCTCAGGCTGGGAGCTGGCTGGGAAAGAAGCCTGGCAGAGGAGCTGGGAGAACTCCTCTCCAGGGACTCCTTGGCACCTCCACACCCACCTGAGGGCTCAGCTCTTGGGCCAGCAACGAGCCCTCAGGTGGGTTGCAACGGGCCAGCAACGATTCCAAAATCCCCCCTGACTCCCAGAGTCAGATCCCCCAGTGTGGAACTCCCTGCCCTGGGAGAGGCACTGGGGGCTCCCACCTGGACCTGAGGGGAGACAATCTTGGGGTCTGGGGACTTCTGGGACCACTCATGGGATCCAGAGGAGGAGCAGAACCTGGACAGAAGGAGCACATCGCTCTCCACCAGACTGTGCCATCATCTGCACCAACAGGTTTGTCCCTTCCTTTTCCTTTGGACTTGGAGGAACCACGTGGGGTTCAGCACAGGGGCCACCAAACCCCACTGTGTTTGTGCCCCAGGGGGCTGGGTTAGACTGCTGGTGTTGGGGGTTAAACCCAATTTCTCTTTGTGCCATTGCATTTATTGTATTATTGTTATTAAATTGTAACTCTGACTTATAATCTCTTTTGTGTTGGGTTTGTTTCTCCTGACAGTTTACCTTTAAAACAGCACACTCCTCCAACAGGGTTTTGTAGAATTGCAGTGGGTGACTCAGAGAAATGTCCTTCCATGAGGGCTGCCAAGAAGTTGGAGGAAAAGGCACTTTGGAGCTGGTCTAATGTTGGTGCTGGTCCCTTGGAGCAGGAGGCTGGGATGGAGATACAGAGTCTCTTCCAGTCAAGGGTACTGTGGTTGTAAAACTCATAGAATTTCAGAGCAGGGCTGGATGAACCTTTTTTTGGAGATGCTTTGTCTTGTGGATGTGGATTTTGGGCTCAGGAGAAAGGGTATCAGAGCAGGAGGTTAATTCAGCAAAGAAAGGGAGGATGGGGGAGTTGGAAGCAGATGATCCTTAAGGTTCCTTTCAAACCAAACGATTCTATGATACAGGAAACACTCTTCTTACATGGATATGTAACATGTGCTTAGTTTTTCCAACTGGATTTCAGCGGCTGAACAACCTGCTAAAATGGACAGTTACGTTTTACACTCTGACATATTTTTAACCCCAGATGAATAATCAAGAAGAATGCACCCATTCTTTTTTTTTTTTTCCCCAAGAAAGGATTAATATGAAATAATTGTGCAATTGTGTTGATGTAAGGAGATGAATAGAACCCTCTCCATGGGATCAGATGCCCAAACTTAACGGAAAGAAATACTGGAGCTCTACATTCCTAAAGTTCATTGCAGTGGAAAAACTTAGGCTGAAAAAGACAATTGACATTTTTGGAAGAGCACAAATAAACTTCCTGGAGGAGATGCAAGCAAACCTGGGCAGATCTAAAGAAGAACAGTGATTCACAAAGTCTGTCAACAATTTTTGCCTGTGTCTCAGGGTCTGTTCACAGCTCTGGGACAGGAGTGACTACATTTTATGCTTTACAAGTGATTGAGGAGAAAGTGACAAGAATTTCTGGGGGCTTGGAAAAAAGTCTCTCTGATGAGAGACTGAAGAGACTGAAATTGTGATAGAAGGAGGTGAATAAAGAAATTGTAAAAGGTCTTAATAGGACCAGCAGTTTGGAGAAGGGTGCTCAGAAGAGGTGAGAACCACATTTCTCTCCCTCATGTAACACAGAAAAGAAAAAAACATTAAATTTTGAAGCAGATTTTAACTTTGCACACAAACCCCACATACTTTATGCAGTAAGTCACAGCCACTGGATGCTCTTACACCTATAAATCAGAAAAAATCAAAGGTCACCCCTTTAAAAAGAGTATTTGGAGCCAGATACTTCTGACAAGATCATCAGGTCTCTTGAGGTTTTAAATTAATCTCTAATGTCTTGTTATTAATTAGAGACTTTTACTCAGCAAATCACCCCTTCTGGCCCTGTGTAACAGACTGTGAATTTTCTTTTTAAGCATTTGGTGCTTGTCAAATCCCTTACAGCAAGAAAATTTCTGGGCCTTTATATGTTACTATGTGCTCCTGGCTTTAGTGTACTCTTTGGGATTTTTACTTCAATGAAAAATGGATTAGTGGGATTGCAGCTCATTTAATGATTTTTAAATGCAACAGCTTGAATATTGTCTCCTGCTTTGTTTTGAAGTCTTTCAGGGATTATTTTAACTGAGCAGATGTGTTTATGGTGTAGTTCTGTCTGTGGTGCATTCCCAGTTACTTTTCTATACTGGGGTGAGTTTATATATGGTTACAGATAATGGGTTGGCTTTATGTCCCCCTCCCATCCTTTACCTTTTAAGTTGTGCAGCTGATTTATTCAAGGGGGGGCTTGAGTTCCACAGGCTATTGGTAGCTGTGGTTTGATTGTAGCACAAGGTTTGACTGGCTTGGGGTGAGTTTTAGGAAGGTTTTTCTCTTACACAAGAAGTTTTATGGCTTCATCTGCAACCAAGAAAAACAAATACATCTGTAACACTTTTGCCTTGACAATGAAAACCCATTGCACAGTGGTGATCTGTGATTGAATCAAAGTCTACCTACTGAAGGATATTGATGCATCAGCATTCACCCAACACACAACTCCCCAAGGAGCACAAAAATGTCATTTGTGTCACGAAAGGTAGTTAATTTTCAAGCTCTGATTGTCCTGGTTTGTGCCTTCAGGTTGGACACAGAGGAGTGGAAATGCTCTTCTCCCTCCTACCCTTCTCTTCTGCAGGTTGGCAAAAAGCTGCTCAGCAGCAGCCTGGCTTTCATGCTGAAATTTCCACAGCCAGCCACTGCTGGCAGGGATAGAGATTGGGGAACAGAGCTGGGCCTGACAGCTTCATAATCCAGTTGTGTTGAAATGTATTATTGTCAGCTCAGTTATTTAGAAGAAAATCCTTGGTTTGACTGAGAAGAGGAAGATTTATTGTGAAAAAAAGATGAAATGTCAACATCTGAGAAGACAATATGTGTAGGTAATACACCAGGCTCACTGTCTGCTCCTGCATAAATTAATTATCACCAGGGTATGTCTTCACATCAAAGCAATACTCAGTGGGGCTCACACACAGCCAGTTCCCCCCCTTTCCAAAAATAAGAGGAAGGCACAAAGATTCTAGGGTCTTTTGTAGAAATTTGTTTTCATTTATCCAGCACTTTTCAACAAAGTGGACCTGTGGGACAGTGCACAGACTCAAGGGTTTGCTGTGGGTGGATCAGCCTTGCAGTGTGACACCAGGTTTGGGTCTGTTTGCCCTCCAGAAACAGTCAGGCAGAGTCTCTTTGTGCCATCATCTCACCAGGTGAAACTGCCTGGCTGAAAACAGGAGAGGGAAACCTCTGAAGTGGATTCATCTCAGTTTTTCACACCCTCAGCTTTTCACACACCTCCCTGAGTCCTGCACATGCCCCAGTGTGACAGAGGGGGACACTCAGCCTCTGTTTCACTGGTAGTGAGTGGCTCTTGGGGAGGCCTTGACTCTTACAAGGGAGAGGGGAACAAAAAGAAATATCTGCTCTGTGTAGTGCTAGATACTTCTGGTGACTAATAAATTATAATTTCCTGAAATTTCTTTTGCATATATATACCTGTACATGTGCAGATACCTGCCTATCTTTTAATTTACCTGTCCATCTGCATACCTATGTGTGATTAGGGACTGGCAGTCACTCCTCACTGCCCAGTGGTTGGGAATCATTACTATTGCATCCCTGTAATAAGGACACTGTCAATTTTATTAAAAAAATATTTACAGGACAGTTCTGAAATCCATTAGTCCCTGAAGCTCCTGAAGATTTTCTTGAGCATCTGGAATGTCAGAATGATCCTTGGAGATGCATCAACTAATGAACCAGGCAGGACAGTCATATCATGTTCATGATTATACATATTCCCCCCTGAAATGCAACTGTACAACTGTGATGGGAGGCAGGGAGTTATCAGCTGGAAACAGCTGTGCTGCTGAAACGCCCGGTGTCAGGCTATGTAAATATTAGCAGAGATACCCCAAAATCAACTGTGCCTGTTTTTATATGTGCTTTACTGCTAGCTGAGGCAGCTGTCAGGAGGGTTGACTTTGGGGAAATGGATGTGAGTTAGGAATTGTGAGTCTGAAGCATTTATGCTCATTTTACTCATTCATTAGAATTTAAAAATATGTACTGAGAGAATCTGCTGAACATACATAGCTGTGAAAAGCCACTTCAAGTGCCAAGAGTTAATTTATTAAAGTTATCCTTAAAAAAAAATAAGGGAGGAAGCACTTACTTTAGGGCAGACTGATTTGGAGCAGGTTTTCTTGTAAAGGAAGTCCTCCTTACTTTAAGGACTTGGTGTATCACCAGAACATACTTCTCTTCACAGTGTTTCAATTAGAGATCTATCCTCATTAAAACACACTCTGTGCAAAGACTAATTGCACAGGCCATGCATTAATATCTCACAAGTGTCCTTCTGCCCTTTTTTGTTCTTTATTGGTCTCAATGATCTTAGAGGTCATTTCTAACCTTAATGATTCTATGATTCTGTAAGCAGGGATTTATATTCTCCTCAGCTCTGATGTTTTCCTGCTGTCTTAAAATCTCTGTCCTTATTCCAAGTACCTGTGGGATGGTTGTTTCACCTCAATAAATTCTTCAATGTTCCAAAATTTCCTTTTATAGTGAGTCAGACAAGACAAATGTGCTGAAGATTTTCTGTACTGATCAATGCAAGAAAACATATCTTGGACTGTTTAAAACACTTCATTTTCCCTGATTTTTTTCAGCTAATTGCACTCCAGTAATTTCAAAGAGGAGTCCTTCAGTGTGACTACAGACATTATTCTGTGCGTGTTCTTCCACTCCAGACCTCCTTTTCCTCCTGGGTTTATGAGGAATTCAGAGCCTGGTTCTGTTGAGGGAGAATAAAAAGCCCACGATGAATTTCAGCAAGGTACGTTGGGATAATTATACCGCTGTCTAAACTGAAAAGGGGGAAAAATATAATAATAATAAGAATAATAAATAAAAAAGAGGCCAGCTACTTTCTCATTCCCACTTTCCTGCCAGATAGCTTTTGCTGACAGGTAGTTGGCCACTGGAGGGGTGACAGGTGAGGTGCACACCTGAGTGTTGTGCCTGGCTGGATGCTGACAGCCTGCATGAACTGTGGTCTTACATATTTCAGATTTGATCTAAATCCTCCTCTGGCATGTGTTTACTTTCCATGCACTTTGTCCCTCTGTGGGTCCTACACAGTGAGCTGAATATAGCTGAAAGGGAAAGGAAAAAAAGAGCACTTAACTCTATTATTTTAAGTAAGAGTAATGGTTACCTTGAGACTTGGAGTTACTGTTAGGTCCTTCAGTACTTTAAATGTTTGCAAAACACCAACAAAAGGAGTGAGTTGATAAGATTCTACAGAAATAAATGTTGTAGTACAAAATGAGATTATTTCTTCTTTTTCTCTTTCTTTCTTTCTTTCTTTCTTTCTTTCTTTCTTTCTTTCTTTCTTTCTTTCTTTCTTTCTTTCTTTCTTTCTTTCTTTCTTTCTTTCTTTCTTTCTTTCTTTCTTTCTTTCTTTCTTTCTTTCTTTCTTTCTTTCTTCCTTCCTTCTTCCTTCCTTCCTTCCTTCCTTCCTTCCTTCCTTCCTTCCTTCCTTCCTTCCTTCCTTCCTTCCTTCCTTCCTTCCTTCCTTCCTTCCTTCCTTCCTTCCTTCCTTCCTTCCTTCCTTCCTTCCTTCCTTCCTTCCTTCCTTCCTTCCTTCCTTCCTTCCTTCCTTCCTTCCTTCCTTCCTTCCTTCCTTCCTTCCTTCCTTCCTTCCTTCCTTCCTTCCTTCCTTCCTTCCTTCCTTCCTTCCTTCCTTCCTTCCTTCCTTCCTTCCTTCCTTCCTTCCTTCCTTCCTTCCTTCCTTCCTTCCTTCCTTCCTTCCTTCCTTCCTTCCTTCCTTCCTTCCTTCCTTCCTTCCTTCCTTCCTTCCTTCCTTCCTTCCTTCCTTCCTTCCTTCCTTCCTTCCTTCCTTCCTTCCTTCCTTCCTTCCTTCCTTCCTTCCTTCCTTCCTTCCTTCCTTCCTTCCTTCCTTCCTTCCTTCCTTCCTTCCTTCCTTCCTTCCTTCCTTCCTTCCTTCCTTCCTTCCTTCCTTCCTTCCTTCCTTCCTTCCTTCCTTCCTTCCTTCCTTCCTTCCTTCCTTCCTTCCTTCCTTCCTTCCTTCCTTCCTTCCTTCCTTCCTTCCTTCCTTCCTTCCTTCCTTCCTTCCTTCCTTCCTTCCTTCCTTCCTTCCTTCCTTCCTTCCTTCCTTCCTTCCTTCCTTCCTTCCTTCCTTCCTTCCTTCCTTCCTTCCTTCCTTCCTTCCTTCCTTCCTTCCTTCCTTCCTTCCTTCCTTCCTTCCTTCCTTCCTTCCTTCCTTCCTTCCTTCCTTCCTTCCTTCCTTCCTTCCTTCCTTCCTTCCTTCCTTCCTTCCTTCCTTCCTTCCTTCCTTCCTTCCTTCCTTCCTTCCTTCCTTCCTTCCTTCCTTCCCTCCTTCCCTCCTTCCCTCCTTCCCTCCTTCCCTCCTTCCCTCCTTCCCTCCTTCCCTCCTTCCCTCCTTCCCTCCTTCCCTCCTTCCCTCCTTCCCTCCTTCCCTCCTTCCCTCCTTCCCTCCTTCCCTCCTTCCCTCCTTCCCTCCTTCCCTCCTTCCCTCCTTCCCTCCTTCCCTCCTTCCCTCCTTCCCTCCTTCCCTCCTTCCCTCCTTCCCTCCTTCCCTCCTTCCCTCCTTCCCTCCTTCCCTCCTTCCCTCCTTTCTTTCCTTTCTTTCCTTTCTTTCCTTTCCTCTCTTCTTTCCTTCCTTCTTTCCTCCTTTTTCTCCTTTTCCCTCTTTTCTTTTCCTTCTTTTCCTTCCTGAATTCCTTCCTTTCCTTCCCTCCTTTCTTCCCTTTAAAATACCCCCACCAAGCCAGTTTTGCTTCTCCCTATGGATTTATCCCCTATCTAGATGTTTAGAAGGAAGAGCCAGATCCCAGTTGTTGAACTGCTGGGATTATTTTCTCACTTGAGTAACTAAAGTTGTCACCCAGAGCAGGCTCAGGAGAGTACCTGGTGTTCACTAGCCACAAATGCTCCAAGTTAATCACATGGTTAAATGTTTTGCATATTTAAAAGAGGATAACTGTGACTTGGGAGAGTAATTCTGATGTGGAAATGAGCAGCATATGGAAGTGCATTGTCAGCTCTGTGTGAATGGCATTTATAGGGAACAAAGTGAGCAGTACAAGATTCCCAGGTGTCCACTCCTGCCCCTATTCAAAACAATGTATATTTCAGGCTTACACCTGTGCTAGTTAAACAATTCATTGAAGTTTATTGCATGGAAAGGAAATACAGGGAAAACAGACAATACCCTGACAGACAAAGACAGGGCTATTCAGGGAAATTCAAGCAGCGTGTATTAGGCATCATGGGTGAAAGAGCTGGCGGGGTTTCAAGTGTTTGCAAGATGTGTTTGTTTTCTCAAATCTCCAATTTACTCTAATAGGCATATTATGTTCCGGCATGAACAACTAAATCCCATGTGAAATGATTAAAAATTCTCAAAGTACATGGTACAGCAAGCCTGTAGACATCCAGGCCTATGAAGACTTGGTTTCTGTTTATTTAAGCTCACAGTAAAGCCAAGGTTCACTCAGAGCAGGGTTTTTGTTTTTCTGTTTAAGCACTGATTTCTAAAGTCTGAGGTTTAGCTTTTTATAAGGAAGGTAAGAACCCCATCTAATTATGCAGATTCCTTGATTGCCAGTGGGGACAAGGGGCAAGTCACTTCTTGGAAGACAGGTAAGAGGAGCTGCCTACCTTTTCCTCTTGCCTGAGGTGGCAGTTCAGTTTAGCAAAGTCATTGATTTCCATGGCATGAGGTGAACAGAATCAGAGACTCACAGAACCCCAGAATGGTAGGATTGGAAGGAAAGTCCCTTGTGCTGGGCAGGGACACCTCCCACTATGCCAGGATGCTCCATGCCCCATCCAACCTGTCCTTGGACACTTCCATGGGTTGAAGAGTCACAGCTTCTCTGAGTGAGAGGTACTTCCAGGGGTATCAGCTTGGGCTTTGATTCATCCTCTTTCCCATATTTTCTCACTTCCCTTTGTCTTCGCTGACCATTTAATTCTACCACAGCTGTTACCACCTTGTCCATGTTGTTTGTTCAAAGCAGTTTGTTCCTGCAACACAAAATGCCAAAAATAACTGAATGGTGTAAGGACTAATTCCACATGTGGGAAGGAGGAGCTGCCAGTGGAGCACATGCTTTGAATCTTCCTGACAACCAAATCCTGGCTGTGTGATAAAGGATGCAGACCATGGCTGGCCAAACAGCAGCCACAGTGGTACCAAGAAGTGGTAGCTGCTTTTGCTAACCTAGATGGATTTACTAGTTAGTAGCTAATTCCACTTTCAAGTACTGTAATAATTAATTATGGAGGTTATTTTCTCTCTTGTGATACGAGTTCTTTGATCATCACTTGTCTCTCTCCCTAATCATTCAGTTGGCATAAATGCCACTAATTTTTACCATCTGGTCTGCAGTCGAAAGCCCTGGCCTGCTACTGTTCACATGTATCTACCTTGACAGTGAATGATGGGAATGCTTCCAGTGTGAATTCAAACAACCATTCCAGCTTTGCTGGTCCTAAGCTTCAGATTTTGCCTATTTGTGGAAAAGAGAGTAGGCACTTCTGGGTCTGTCTAGACATGTCTGTCCTAAGTGCATGTGTGATCATATGAGTTGCTCACTCCAGTAATATTAATAAATGGGACTGAGCCAAATAAAAGACAGTTCCATTAAATTCTCTGAGCTCATAGGGTGGTTATAAAGTCAACATGCTGTGCTATGTTAACATCTGACCAGTGAAATAGTTGTTTCCTGATCCCAGCCTTGGCTCTCAGCCACAAAAAACACAAGACAGATGCTATGCCTTAGCAGGGTCAGGGTTATCAAAGAGATGTGATTAATAGCTGGTTACTGTGCTTTTCTGACACTTTGGTTTTGTTGATTACAAAGGACTCCTAGCCACGATTTTTCATTGATTTGGTGATCTCCATGGCAGAATCTGAGCTTTCTCTGGAAAAATACAGGCATGTGTGTTGTTCAGACCTCTAGTTTGCTTTGAGCTTGTTTGATGTGGATGCTCCTGATACCAGTGTCTAACAGGGCAAAGAGGGCAATGTCTCCTCACACAGGTAACAGCTGTAAATGCAAACAAGGTGTTCTCAGCTCTTTAATGATTCCCCATCAGGCAAAGATGCTGGAGAATTGAAAACAGCACCTTTAAAAGTGCATCAAAGTAATTTGTTAGCCTTTGAAGTAGGAAGTCATTTATAATGGAGGTGATGGTGTGATAGGCTCACAGTGTGTCTGAGTGGTCTGAGTGGGGAAGGGGTTTGGGAAAGGATATCACAGTGTTATAACTTGATTTTGTGAGTGCTTTATTCCCTGCAAAATGGGTATTTTGTGCCATTACTTTGATTCTGGCTCAGTTTTAACTGTTCTCCCAGCACTGCCCACTCTTGACAGTGAAAAATAAAATCCTAAGTAGGGTGATACTCTCACTCTCAAATCATTGATAAACAGGGATGAAAACCCTCCAGATAGAACATTGTTGAGTCACTTGAAAACAGACACTTAAATTTGAATGCATGGTACTTAGCTGGGAAGTATAACTCATGGCCTGCCACTGTAGGAAGCTCTTTGAAAGTTTCCCAATAACTGGATTAGGTAGAATTTGGCACTTTTGTGCCAAGTTGTCTGGCTGTGAGAGACTGCCAGTTCTCTTTTGACACCCATCATATGCCAGAAGGGATTTTTCCTCCCAATTTTTCTTACTTCTACTGATGTCCCCTTTATGTTTTAATATCAGAAAATGTGTTGATCATTACTGAGTTGTGGCAACCACTCAGATAAATGGGTGATAGGGTTTTTTCCCGATTCAAGGTCAGAAAATGCTACTTCTGGGAGACCTCTTTGCCTCAACCGCCTGCACTGTCATGAGTGGTTGGGTGGTTGGTGCAAAAACTGGGGGTGAGGAACACAATGTCCTGTGTTGGGCATTCCTGGCCATTCCCATATTTATCTTCCTCTGGTGCTCTGGTACATCCAGTGATCCCTAAGCTTGGGTTTTTCCTTCAATTCTATCACTGTCTTCTCCAAGTTTTTAATTATTCTCTATTCTTTCAGGTAGTACATAACTCCATGTTAAAAGCAACAAGGTACTTGCCCCAGGAAACAGAGGGGTAGCAATATTTTAGTTTTTTTTTTTTTTTTTTTTTTTTTGTAAATTATATTCATGGATTGTTGTTGTCTTCCCGGTTTAATAATCTAAATAAAAAAAATAATTCAGGAATGTTTGTGTAGCTAATTAATTTTGTCTGCTTGGTAAATTTCAGATGAGCATTTGAACGTGCTCTCTGTCTATTATTCTATTACTTCCTGTGTTTGTTTGCTTTTATTTTTGTAAAGCAGTTTATAAATGGGCAGAATTTTTATTTCAAAGTAAAAAACTATGACTTCCTAAGTAATTGCCTGAATAGCAATATGTTTGTTATTGTTTCTAATTGCTGATTCTCTTGATGCAGGTCAACACTGTTTGGTTCAAACATCCCAAGAATGAGTCACAAGAACAACACAAGTCAACTTCATTGTAATACTGCTTGGAAAGAATAGTCGACATAATTACTCTGCCCTCTTGCTCTTTCCCTTGACTTGAGCAAGATAAAATCTTCTTTTGTCACCAGAACAGTTGAGCAACAGGTTCATTGGGATGTCAGAGGCAGGACTTTATAAGCCTTTTGATTTGATCCTTGAACAACTGCCTCATCTGCTGATCTCTCTTGTTCCACAAGCACCATTCAATAAAATGCGGTTTCAGGAGGTAGCTGGAAACTTAGATGTAAATGAACCCTTACCATTTTTTTTTATTGTATGAAATGCAAAAGCAAGTTAAAAATAAGGAAAGATTTCTTTTGTATAACATTGGGGGGAAAAGGTAAAGAAAGAGAAAAAAAGAGAAAGCTAAAATGGGAATATAGGCTATAAAATGTGAATGGTAAAAAAAAAAAGATGAACTTCAGGAAATGTTAGCATACATTCCATGGTTCTAGGCTATTGGTTAAAGGAAACACTCTCTTGTGGAATTGAGACTAAGTATTTCTAAAAAGCAATAAAGGGAACCATCAGACATCTGAGGAAGGAACGTTACCCATTGAGAGGAGAGAAAACACCTATTCTCTTAACTGGTATTTTCAAAACAGTCTCAGAGAAAACAGGCTGGAGAAATCTGGGCAGGAAAACAGTGACTTGTTGTGCCACCAGGAGATTCCAGCTTGGCTTGGCCAAAGAAGGAAACTAAATTTGATGGGATTAAGGATTGTGAGGAGCAAGGAGTTCAAGTAAAGTGATATCTCTGCATCTTAAGCTTGTTTCTGGAGCAGCACTGGAACAACTCCCTGAAATCTGTGCCTGAAAGGAAGTGGCTGCTCCTCAGGCCACCTCTGTGTTGAACACTGGGAAGGCACAGAGGGTAATTCCTTGTTCTGGGGTGCAGGTTTTTAACCTCAGGAGGGTTTTGTGCCTCTGGTGTGAGGAGAAGTGTGGCATGAGTGCCCACTCATGCACTTGCTCTTCCAGAACAAATACCTTTTACTTCCCCTGAGTGCTTTGAAAAGTTTTGATTTCTGCCCATTGAAGAATAAAAAGTATTTCCAAAATCTGCTTGCTAGTATGTTTGGTGTCACCATTGTGCTTTTATCTAACTCCAGCAATCTGAAGTCCAAGGGAAAGGGGAACTCAGTATTCCCTTTTGTTGGATAAGAGGGAAGAACAAGCTTGTGCATTGGAGGGGGCACTCTTGCTTTATTTAAGCTTGATTTGATCATGGGGGTCTTGCTTAATAGATGTCCCTGTTTTATTTGCTGGTGGCTTCCTCAGTGTGTTTTTCTGCCTTCCCAACTCATTCCAGAAACTTCTCTCACATTTACATTTTTGGTGTGGGAAAGCTGGTTTTATACTGTTTATGAAATGGGTTTGGTTTTGCTTGGCAGGCTCCTAGGCAAGGACACTGACTTCCTACCTGTTCTTTCTGAAGATGTAAATAGTATTTCTCAAATCTGACCTTGACACTGGCACTCAGAAAAAGGGCCATACTTGAGTTTGCTTTCTCAGATGTGATGCACAGGTGTACTTGTGACTTTTAGATTAAACAGTCAGCTGATATTTGGGAACTTGCAGGTTGCTTCAACACAGAGAGTCAGTCAGGTAATCCTGGTTATCTCCAAATCCCAACTCTAACCACATAGAAACAGGTAATTTCTGTGCTCAGAGATCCAAACCTGTGTTCTTTAGCTTTGGATTTCATCTCCTTCTCAAGCCTACATACAACCATTTAATTTGCTCTCTGGTGGCTCTTTCCTTCAGCTTAGGGTCCCCATTTTCTTGCTGTCTCTACCCTGCTGGGAGGATTTCATGTAGACACAATGGTGGCCCCTGCCCTTTATAACTTACCTTGGACTATTATGCAGAGGGCAACTGATTTTGCAATTAACATTCAGAAGTCAAAGTATTTTCCTGATTTTTTAAAAAAAATTATATCCAATTGCTATAAAAATGAAAATACATGCATAATACACCCTGAGCTTCATGACTCCATTTCTAGGGGCAACCCAGTACATGTGGACATTGGTAATATAAAACTGCTGCAGTCCGAAGGACTTTTTACCTGGGTCTTTAAAGTAAGAATTTGAGAGGGATCTTTGGTTTCATGGAGGAAAGGCAGGGGGCAGAACAAATCTATCCTCGTTTTTCTCAGGACACTTGGTGAACATCTCAGCTGGAGAAGGTTGCACTGTGCCCATTCACTGAGGAACTTACCCCTGGGAGATGCAAACCTGAAAAAAGCACAAGTAATCTCAAAAACTAATGAAAAATACCAGAAGGGATTCTTCAGGTTTGTCAGTCAGACACTTTTCAATATAAAGTGGCAAAGAGTTAGGAGAGAGGCTTTATAGTCCCACTCAGCATTGAACATCAAAAGGAGTGTACTGAGCCTACAAAACTACATTTGGGCCACCAATTTACCCAAGGGAAAGCATCACTCCTACGGCTTTAATGTATCTGCCAAATGCTGGTTAGCACATGCCACAAGACAAATCACCTGCTATAAGGACAGCTGTATGTTGCCAGTGCCAGTCTGAGTTCTGGGGCTTCTCCAAGGAGCTTTTCCCCTTTCCACAGTTGTTTGCTAGTCCTGGCTTTACATTTGGTGATTATTCTTTGGACAGCACAACAAACACACTGAAAGCACAAGATCTGTTTCTCTCTAATGAGCAATGTCAGGGTTTCATTTAGGTTTTTTACATCCAGCTATAACTGGTAAGACACTTTCCAAAGAGTACAGCACTGGGAAAATTATGATGTCATTGTAGATGTCTTGTTTATTTCCCCAGAATAAATGAACATCATCAGGAAACTCCAGGAGGAAAACTTGGCTATGCTGGAGTTATGGAGCTATTAAAGCAGCGGAGACTAAGGTTTGCAGTTAAGTCAGGGGTTATTTGCAGGTCACCATCCTATGCTTTTTATTTGGAGTTCTAAACACAGGTTTAAGTGCCTCACTTAAATAATTTTGTCTGTAATGAGGTTGGTTTGGCTTCTTGTATCTGAAATGCTGTAAAACAAAATGTATTACAGAATCACTGCAAATTCTTTCAAAATTCTAATGCTATGAAAAGAAGAATTTCTTTCATAATCTTCAGGTGTCTATTTTATAGCGTGCTTTAAAATGAGAGCTGCAACATGAAATCACAAAGATTAGCAGTGTCCTGAAACTGGCTGTCTCTTCTTTCAAAAAACAAGCTGTCATTTCTCCCTGAAGATGATTTACCCTTCTAGGTTCAGCAATTGTGCACACTCTGAAGCACAGCAGGAGAGGGTCTGTATCAAAAGGAAGATAATTTCCAAAATGCCTTTCATAATTGTTGTAATGATGGTCTATTCCTGCAATTTCCAGGCCTGACAGCTGAAATGATGATGAGTTTACATGCACTGGTTGTTTACAGCAGAGTCAGACAAAGGCAATGACGTGTCAAGGGATGTAGGATTTGGATGGTGAACACCACCATGACTCTGGAGCCACTTGTATTGCTTTGTGCAGCATCACCTGTGGTTCAGAGACCAAGACCTGGCTGAGGAGTTGCACAATATTTTGTGCCAGAGAGGTATTTCTAGTCCACACCACCTGCAGTGTGTAAGTGTAAGTGATTTGGTTTCCTACTGACTGTATGGATAACAGAAATGAGCTAATTAATTAATTTTTAATGAATTAAAAAGGAGGTTGTTCTATGCACCACGTTGTTCTGCCACACTGTACAGACAAACTAGCCCTACAGGTGAACTGTAATGCCATGAAGAACCATCTTCTGCCTTTCAAGAGCTCAAGAAATTGTGCCATTCTTATTTTTTGAGTATCTGAAATATACTCTGTTCTGGGTTTGTGATCCTTCTAACCCCCTCTACCCATGTTAAGTTTGTCATTACCCTGCCAGGCTCATGGTGTGGTTCTTGATGTGTCCTGTGCAGGGTCACCATGCTGGAGGGTTCCTTCCATCTCAGAGTGTCCTGTGGTTCTGAAGTTCTACATATAAAGTCCCAGTCTAAGCAAACACCATTTGCTTTTATCAAAACAGTTGCATCTATGGTGCCTCCACAGATTTTATTTCTCATCTTATATTCAATATTTTCCTGAGGCATTCCCTGGAGCTCATTTTGCCTTCCTTACAGTAGAAAGCATTGCTTGTTTTCATGTTTCATTTTCTTTTAATCAAAACTTTTACAGCCCCTTTTCACTTTTGCCTGTCCTGACCTGTTTTTATTTTGGTGAAGGACCAATGCTCCATCTGCAGAAGGCAGGTGATTGTGCCTTTCTTTTGCCAGCAAGGAACATCAGTCTTCATGGTTCTTTTGTTTCCTTCATCACTTTTTGGCCTGATTTGGTCCTTCTTTCACAACTTCCATATGGTTTGTTTCTGATCTGAACAGCCATTGAAGATGTACTTGATTTTAAGGGATGGTGTCATTGATCAAGAGTCTCTCTCATTTCATGGCTGGACCAAAACTTCCCATCAAATTTTTATTGGTTGCATAACATTAATTCTGAAGACAGGATCATCTTGTGAACATGTGTGGTTTCAACTATTTTCTTTCCTCTGGTCATTAATCAGCAGGCAAAAATCTCAGTGCTTTATTCTGCCTCTTATTCTACATGCCAGTAACCAAACTTTTAATTTTCTTTTTGAAAATACATTCAACTACAATAACTCTTTCAGCTCTGAGGTGTTGTAAGCTACAGAATTTCTTTTTTGATAATGAACCACAACTTTCTTCAACTGCTCCTGAATTGTCAATGCAGGAGGAGTGGAATGATTTCAGTGTACACGGGGCTTTTGATTTCCTGGCCTTTGGGCAGCTTTTTGTGCTGTGCTTTCCAGCCACTTCAGTGGATGTTACATGCTGATTAGTTAAATGGTGGATACTTTGTCTGTTTCTATATGGGTTAAAGCCAGAAAACTGCAGTCTGGGGTCATAAATCTGGAAGCATTCACAAGCATTAAATTCATCTTAAGAAAAAAGAAAAAAAAACCCCACAAACCAAACCAAAACAAAAAACAACCCGCCAAAAAAACCAAGGGAAAAAAAAGGAGCTTACACAATGATAGATTATATTTGTACATCTCTCTCAGTATTTGGTTCAGCATTATTAGCATGTAGGGTTTGATTGAAACCCTGCTTATTATTTTATTTGGTTGGGATCCAATTTGCAGTGAGCCAAGGTTAACAATTCATAGGACAGAGAAGGGGACTTACAGACTCTGCTTTTTTTGTGGGTTTTGCACTTTTAAAAGAGTATTGTTCTTGTTCATCATTCTACTCTTAAACCACCATATACACAATTTCCAGCTAACCTGCTTTTCTTGCTCCCCACTGCCTCTAGCAACCTTAGTTTTGCTTTTAATAAAAAAGTAACAGTGAAAAGTTCATTTTACAATTGTTTTAGAAAATGAGTGAATATAAATAGAAGAGAATAAAAATAAAAGTACCACAGGAGGTGTGTGATTATTATTCTGGATTATTCTATTCCATTTTTGAATCAAATATCAAAATGATGATTGCAAAAGCAATTCAGAGTGACTTCAAGTCATTCTGAAACAGGGTCACGAGGGAAGTGATGGAGTCACCGTCCCTGAAAGTGTTCCAAAAGTGAGTACATTTGGCAGTCACCATATGGTTTAGTGAACACTGGGGCAGTGAGACGAAGCCTGGACTAAATGGGCTGGGAGGTCTTTTCCAACCTCACTATGACTCTGTAATTCAAAGTGTGACTGAATAACTTTAGTAAACAGCTGCCCACCCTAATTCCATGGTGCTGCCTCTCCCTTGACAAACCCAACCCGAAAAATCAGTACTTGCAGACTTTGGGCTATCTCCTGTTTTCATAATTCTTGAAAAGCTCATTTCAAGGCTTTAGTTCTTAGCCAGGAGTGAAGGGATGTACCTGGGAGACCTCACACCTGCCTTCAGGATGGGCCAGCAGCTCATGGGCATCAGTGTCCCAGCCTGGTCACTTAGTGCCTTGCAAAGAGAAGACTGGGCAAGGAGAGGGAGAAAACTAATGGTTGTGGCTGTGGTACAGCCCATCACATCATTGCTGACCTCTGTGTGTGTGTGCAAACAGCAGAGGTGTGTGTGCTGCCCAGGAGGTGTCTGAGCAGAGACCATCCCTGCTCTAAGATCTTGATGCCATTTCAGCAGTAAAGCAGGAGGTGAACTGGAAAAAAAAGCTTCACAAAACTAAGCTTCTTGTCTTTTCTGTTCTTTGGCCAGAGGAATGTGGGGTTAGAAGAGCATTGAAGAAGGCCCTCAGTCTACTCCTTTGTGTAGAGGCACAGCCTGCACTTTCACCAACCTGGCAATGAGGCTTGGGTGATCTCTCTACACATGCACTGCTCCCCAGCTATAGGGAAGAAAATTGTTCTTAATGCTCCAACCCTGATTCCTCTGTCTCGAGTCAATCCAGTTATCCTGTTCACCTCCTTCTGGCACAGACAGTCCAGCATCAGAGAGCTGTGCATGGTGTTTTTTCAGCAGGTTTACAGTCCCATGTTAAGGTCTGGCTCCTCTGCTGCCTCAGTGATTATTGCCCATTTCCTGACTGTATAATTCTTTCCCCTCGGCTGCTTACTGCAGTTACCATGAAGTGTTTTATTGCAGAGGTGACTACTTGATAACTGCAACAGTGAAAATGGTAGATCTGGACTCCAAATGCATCTGCCACTCAGCAAAGGGTGCCATGCAGTTCCCAAACTTCTTTAATCCCTACCATACCCATTGTTACAACAAGATGGGAATTGTGGTTGTGGTATGAAATGTTGTAAGGTTTAATAGCTACTGGGTGTGCTGAGAGAAACTGCAGCATTGGTCTATTTTCCAACATCTTGACAATTTTATTACTTAGTGGTTACCATAGGCTACTTTTTTCCTGTCGTTCTTAAAATGGGATCTCTTTTACTCTATGTCTCCGTGGCACTCAGTGTTACCTGCAGAAATTTGGATGCTGTTTTGAACTCCTCCACCACATCACAAGGCTGAGGAGCAGAAACCGGGACAGTCCTCAGCTTAGGGAGGACTGAGCCAAACTGCACGTACGCAAAGGAGCCTGATAGCTCCAGAGCTCTTAATCTGGTGAAAGGTGCTCTGAAAACAGAATCCCAGAATCCCTGAGGTTGGAAAAGCCCTCCCAACCCATGGAGTCCACCCTGTGCCTGATGCCCACCTTGGCAAAGCCCTCCCAGCCTATGGAGCCCACCCTGTGCCCGATGCCCACCTTGGCAAGGCCCTCCCAGCCCATGGAGCCCATCCTGTGCCTGATGCCCACCTTGGCAAAGCCCTGCCAGCCCATGGAGCCCATCCTGTGCCAATGTCCACCTTGGCAAAGCCCTCCCAGCCCCTGGAGCCCACCCTATGCCCAATGCCCACCTTGTCCCCCAGCCCAGAGCACTGAGTGCCACACCCAGTCCTGCCTTGGGCACCTCCAGGGCTGGGCACTCCAACCCTCCCTGGGCAGCCCCTTCCAGTGCCTGCCCACCCTTTCCAGGCAAAAAATCCTGCTGCTGTGCCCCCTGCCCCTGCCCTGGCCCAGCCTGAGGCTGTTTCCTCTTGTCCTTGTTATGAAACAACCCCACAGACAGATTCCAACTCTGGGAGAAGTCTGTCCCTCATCCATCCCAGCCTGTCCCTCACACAGTCTCAGCTGTGAGTGTGTCATGGTCTGACCAGCTGACCTGCATTGCTGCATCTCTTTTCTTGACCACTTTGCTGTCATAACAAGAAGTCTTATGCAGGACAAGCTAAGCTACTCCCTCTTCTGGTGTTCTGCCTGCTTTTTACTGCTTCTGGCTTTCAGGAAACTTCTCCCTGAAGGACACAATCTTCCTTGGATATATGATGTGTTCTGTAGTCTGAAATAATCCCCTGGCCCACACTGGCCCAGCTGAGTTCCCTGTCAGTCCCTCCCCAGCCCTGCTGCCCCTGCTCCCTTGGGCTGCCTCCAAGGCAATCCCCTCCCACACCACACACTTCACATCTCAGTTCCATGTTTCCTAACTTTTGATGTCTTCCAGCACTGACCTGGCATTTATTGCACAAACCACATGTGGCAACCAGGCAGGAGGAGGGTTTGACCACAGGGACCCATGAAAGCTCAGAGGGGTTTGTGGAGATGATGTAGCACTTACCTGGCGGTGGAAAATAGTCAGTGAACTTCTTCAGGTCCTTATTTCTCCCTCACCTACCTCTGTGCCACCAGTGAATGCTCAGGTTCATGGTTTAGTTCTTTGTTCTTCTTCCAGGGATTACATGTTTTAGGAACCTGTGGTTTAAATAGCTCAGATTTGGAGACTTGCTTTATAACTGAGTGCTGAAAATTCTGCTCTAAGGCAGTCTGACTTATTAAAGTCTCTAACTAGTTATCAGGCAAAACACAGGGCACCTAGCAGACTGCTGTGCTGTGAAAAGAGAGTGAGTTTTCTTCTTCTAGTAGTGTGCCAGTCCCAGAAAATACCTAAGACACTGATTTTTTCCCATGAGAAGCAGGGGAAGATGTTGGTTTTTTACACAGATGAGTTGCTGTGTGCCACTAAGTGCTCAATTCTGTATGTGATGAGGCCAGTAGAGAACTTCTGATAGTCACTCTATTATTTTTGGCTATGTTCAGATATGGAAGTAACTGCACACATTAATGTACATACAATATGCACATTAATTTGCATATATTAATATATACATACGCAGTGTGGGCATCCAACTTCCTCAGGGAAAACCTCAAGGCATCTTTCAGAAGGTGGAAATATGCAAAACTCAGCATGGGCCAGCCATGCTGCCAGTATGTATAATTTTAGTGGATCCTCAGAAGACTTTTTCTTAAGAATTCTGGTCCTGCAAAAGGTAAACCAGAAACTGTTGATCTGGGATGGTAAAGGATGCTTCATAAAATCATAGAGGCAAAACCCCCAAGTATATGGAGCATATATTTGAAGAAAAATGCTCCACAGTAGTATATTGGTTTAAAAAATAACTTTCAGTATGTATTCACACTAGAAACGTTCATACTTTGTGTCTTATCAGAGTTTAAACCATTTTTTATGTTTTCAGTCAGATTAAGTAACTAATGTAACCATTTGAATAAATCAGCCACTGGACTCCTTTTATGTATGATAAATGGTATCTCTTGCCAGAAGAGTAACGTGATTTAACAGTTGTGCTTCATATTATACATCTCTGCAAGTTGGAAATCTGGATGATAAATGGTGTGATAAACATTGGAGAGGCACCAAATTCCAAGGAGATTACTATTGCCTCCATTATATAAAACTAAATGAGAAAAAGCTACTTTATGTTAACTTTCTTTCCCAGCTGACAGTTGAGGAAATACTAAAATGTGGTTGGATGGCAATCAGACTTTCTCCTTTAGTTGTTTCACCACGTCCTTTGTCACAGCCACTCTGACTGTATTTCCTTTGCAGAAATCCCTGCAAAATCACAGCTGGGCGTGGGATGGCCTGTTCACACTGACAGTTTGCTTCAGAAAAGCTGGTCAGTGCCTCCTTTTCCAGACATGTGCTCACTCTATTCTCCACCCATTAAAACAATGCTGTCATTAATTTCCCCCTCATTCCAAAGGTGATGGTTTCGAGGCTCACAGTTGTAGTTCTCTTTCTTCTGCTGGCAGTGGATCTGTGGTTTTTATATCAGTCTGGCTCGTTCAGTTTCTAGCCTGGAATAATTTTATTTTTTTTAATAAGGAGTAAATACTTGTGAGAACCAGCAGTGAGGTATTGTTACTTTAAGTGATGCTGACTTTTCCTGGAGGGTTTCAACGCCAAGATGCTCATTGGCTACCAGACTAATTGCTTTACACTGCAAAGGATGCCCAGGGGTGAAATAACACAAATACTGAGGCAAATTTTCCAACATGTGTTCTTTAAAATTCCCCCCTGAGCTGGAAGAGTGACCTTTGGTGAACAAATGTTCTTTCACCTTCAGTGTTCAAAACTAATAATGTTTTAGTATGCTTACATGATTAATTCACAAGCTTTCTTTTCAACACAGCAATTTCTGGGCTCTGCCTTTTCTTGTGGCCTCAGGTTTGAGGCTGTTTGTTCTCTAAGTCTGTCAATGTTTTAGTCAGTCCTTGTGTGATTTGGTACATTACTTCTGTAGAACTTCTTTTGTTTGTCTCTGTGACTTGTTCAGCATTTAAACAGGACTTGGTCAGCACAACTTTCTTGCCTGTAGTAGCCAAACTTGCTGAAGCCTCAGGCTGTGAGCAGTGAACTTAAACCCAGCTGTGGTGAACTTTTACCTACTCAAGTAAAAAGAGGCCCCAGAGCTGTTCAAGCCAGAGGAGAAGGAGAAAGAAGGCACTTTCATTAACAGCAGCTGCCACCTGAGAGATGAGAGAAGGAACAACCCAAACAGAGGCAATGGAAGTGCCCAGTGAAGATCAGGGGAGACCCCAGTCACAACTATTACCTTTTGGGTTGTCATGTGAGGAGTGGGGAACTTGGGTTGCAAGGAAACGAGTGCCCAGGGATTTCTTTGTTTGAGGTCCACTCAAACCCAAAGCTTTTATAGAGGAATTTATTTACTTTATAATTCAGCAGAAACCTAGAGCTGAGCCCCATTATGGTCTGTGTGTGTATAATTTCCATAACACACTGCAACTGTGTTTGATTATACCTTTAGTGCTTACTGCATAAGAGTAGTTTTCAGTGACCTTGGCTTTAACCTTTCAAAAGAGAAGCCTTTTAGCCCTTTTATTCCATAATGCTGATCCTTGCAGTTTGCTGGAGGTTTTGTAGGCTGGGAAGATCCATTAGTAACGTGTTGAGTTTCCCAGCAGTGCTCCTTGTTTATGGTTTTTCATGGCACTTCCTATTACTAAGCTTTCTCTTCCCTTATTTGATCTTAGAGATCTTTTCCAAGCTCAGTGATTCTATGACTATTTAAAAAACCCTTAGGAGAAAAGCTGCAGATTTTTCTGTTTTCTTCTTTATTTTTTATTCTTTTAGAGCAAAAATAGCAAAGATGTTACATATTCCTCCATCTGAGCTGTGGGAACAAAAGTCATGCCTGATGCTCTTTAGGTTGTGTAGCAGAACTGATTCCTGCTCCCATTTAGCAGCATGTGTAAAATTTAAAGTCTACCTTAGGTGAAGTGGCAGTTACTTTCCAGTGGTGAACCCCATTTACTTTTTGTTAATTACACCATCATTTACTGCCTGGTAACTACTGCAGCTGGAAGACAGAGGAAATACGTGTATTTCTGTGTCTGTTTACTTCTGAGTTCCTCTGATAGTAGATTTCCACTTGCTCAGATTTCATCAGAGCCTTTGCTCAGCACTTGTGGGATCCCTCTTTGAAGAGCCGGAAGTACAGCTCAAAAAATCACAGGCTCAGCCAAGATATTTTACTGCATGACTTCTTTGTTGCTAATAATTCACTTCTGTTCTTTCACCAAGATGGTGCTCTCTCTCTGAGGTTTACTTATTGAACAATTCTGAGTAGTTCTTAGTAGTTTTTCTGGTGTTTTTTTGTTCATTTGTTTTCAATATTTTTTTGTTTCTGGATTTTTTTCAAATTTTGTTTGGGTTTTTTTTGTTTGTTTGTTTGTTTTTTGTAATCTTGTCTTTGTTCACTTGGTGTGTATTAATGAGGGATCATGCTCAGTTAGATTTTGACTCTACAGGTCCATGTGTGTTTCCCCCAGCCCCTCTTCTTTCCTGCTTTCTACAGGACACTTGGAATCTTCTGTAAATATGAAGCCACTTACCTCTCATAAAATAATGTATGTATTTGTCCCAGCTCAAACCCAGTGATGACTGCATGTGGCAGTGACTTGCTGTAATGCAGCATCAGATGGCATTTAATGAGTCTGCTCTGTGGGAAATTCTCAAAAAAAGATTAATAGGATGGCTCTATGTGAGAAGAAAGCTTTGAAACTTGCCATGGGTGGGACATTTTCTTCCACCTGCCTCCAAAACCACACTGAACAAGTTCTGAGTGCCATAACTTGTGTCCTGCCCGTCTGCAGGGTGGGCTGCTGGGCAAGATGCAGCCTGGCAGGGCATCAGGCAGCTGCTTCCCTTCACAGCATTTGGTGAGATCAAAATGCTCTGTGGGAGCGTGTTGGTTTCATGGAATTGGCGTTTTTCTAATGGAAAAAAGTTTTGATCAGAAGATTTCTGACTCTAATTTTTGTGTTCCTGTCCAGTCCATGGCCTTTGACTTGGAAACTGTGGAAGCTCCATCTGGCAATGGATGCATTAAAGTAAGAAGAGATAAAGTCGTTGCATATGCCTTATACTGCACCTATTTATCCCTGGTTTTAGACTGTGATGAATAAATCCTTATCCATTCAAGGCATATGGAATTTACTGAAATTAATACTTTACTGGAGTCTGTAGGACTGTAAAAAACATTCCTCACTCCATTTAAGCATTTTATGCTATTCAGCAGCCATTCGAACCCTGATGGCCACGTCTCACTCAGCATTCCCTGCTCCAGAGAGGGCGATGCAAGCAGGGAACAGTGTGCCTTGAGGATCCGACAGGCCATCCTGGGATTTGGGACGCAGATGGTGGGGGTAAGGAGAGGGAAACACAAATTCTGCTGACAGCTGTGTTCACTCATCCTGCTTCCTCTCTGTGCAGCTGGTCCACAAATGCTGCAGCAGGACTGGGGTGGGGGAGTCTGACCTGTCTACACTGACAAGGGTGGAGTGTTGTCTGCGGCCATAAAGCAGCAGTACATTTGGGAAACTTCACTGACACATGGAAATGGGGAATTTCTGTTGGGAGCAGTTCAGCTTAGATGAATCCCACTGCATGATATGTTCTGGGGGAGAAAAAAAATGTAAAGTCGATGAGACATTGTGTGTTGCAACTCAAATCTGTTTTTTTAGGATGTTGCTTTTGTTTAAAAACATAACACGGTGGGAAATATGGTTAAAATACTGGTGAAAAACACATATGCTTCTACTTACCTGGAAAATTTTTGCAGCCCTTTTTTATTTTTTTTTTTGACTGTGAAGTTCAACTTTTCCTCCCTGAATAAAGAAGATAAAAACATCCAAAATTCTAATGTTATTAGCTGAGAAAAAGATGGGACTTCTTTTGTCTGGTCATCTATAAATTATTATGTCTTCTTCTAAGGAAGAGTATCAGGAAAGGCCATGTGATTTAGGTTTATAACTCCCAGATAAAGCAGCTTTTGGAGCAGGGCAACTTTGTAAAAAATCCTGAACAAAAAGCAACACTTAAATAAGTGTTTCAGAGCCACTTTTTCTCCAAGCAGACATTCCTTTTGTGCATTTGCTAATGAAATGAAAAGTGAAAAACTATTTTCAAATAAATAGAAATAACAAGTAAAAATAAAGAGCAGTGCCTTTTTTTTTTAAATTTATTCACCTACTAGCAAGCAATAACCATTTTCTGTTCCTTTGTTTTGTGTGCTTTTGCTTAGGGGTCACAGAGCCTGTTTTATTGAAGGAAGATGCTCCAGAAATGAAAAGGCACTCAAGTTTGAAGGGAGAGAAGGATTTCTTTTTCTTCTTGGCCTACAGTCCTTCTCCTGGCTGGAAGGTGAGCTGTGGATGCCTCTCCTCCTTGCACCTGCACCCCTGCACAGGTGCTGAGGGGCAGAATCCAGAGAGAGTGGTCAGTTTGGGTCTCCTGTGACCTCCCTCCATCGTTTGGTGTGTCATGTTGCAAAGAGAGTGATTGACTCTTAGACGGCTGGGGCAAGATCATTAAAGGGAAAGGAAAACACAACTTTGGAAATCACAATTCACAAAAGAATTTGAATGAATTCTGTGCAGTGCATGTGCTCAGAAGTTTAGATAAGTGTGAAAAAGTGACTTCTGCTTGATGTAATCCTCCCTTTGAATAGACCCATGAGCATCTAGATCCCCAATCTATTCCTTGCCTTGCCTTGCCTTCCCTTGCCTTGCCTTTTCTTAAAAGCCATCAGTGTCAGATATAACTAAAGAAGAGCAAAATGCACACATGGATGATACCGGAATGTGACAGCATTATATGGAATATTTAATAAATCCAGTCCTTGTTTTTCCTTGACTGCACCCCAATGTGTTCAGGTACAAATGCACAAGTGACCTTTTCGTTCAAAAGAAAATCTTTGTGAAAATAAAGTGCTATTTTATTGCAGGATCTTGAAGACATGTCACCCCACTATCCAAAGTATTAATTGAAATAAAGAGCCCAGGGGTACAAGGAGAGGAAGTATCATTATAATGCTGAAGCTTTATTCTGCTGAACCTTACTTCTTTCCCTTACTTCAAACTCATCACTTCTTGTCACATCCATCAGGAAATATGGAAATCTGATTGTTTTCCTATTCCCATTTTTCTGCTTTCTGTTTGAAGAGTATTAACCTGTCTCCCACCTGTCTCCTCTGAATTGAACAACTCCATTATTTTTCCATTCTTTTTTTTCAGGTCATGTTTTCTAGACCACCTATTTGTTCCATTGTTTCCTGCATTTCCTGAATAGAGATTTAATAAAAGAACTCCTATGTTCTTCCAGGGAGAACTTAGCTAAGTGTTGAGGACAATACTGATACAACTAATTAATGTAGCATGTGATTGTCTTTTCATTTCCATGCAAGAAGTAAGTTATTTGTAGATTATCTAAACCATGCCTTAACTAGACAGGGTATTCTTCTGATGCTTGATCTCTTTCCTCTTATTTGAGCTGCAGTAGGGATGTGTATGAGCTCTGGAACTTGCACAGTTCACATGTTAAATGCCATGCCACTCGATCTGGAGGCTTATTTGTACCCTAATTTTTAATTTTGATGGTATATATACTCCTTCATGGTAAAGGGCAGGAACGTCCATGATATTCCCCCATTGCTCTCCCTGGGAACACTCCACCAATACTTAGAAACTGAAAGACTGAAAACTCTTTCACAGAAGCCAACCTACTACTTGAAACACTTTTCTAGTTTCTGGAAGCTACCTAGAAATATCCATGGGATCTAAACAATTCCTAATTTACACAGGAAGACCTTTGCACAGGGCAAATTGTTAAACCCAAGCATTTTCCAAAACAGTAAAAAAAGTTATCTTTGGTGATAATATTCCCCCACCACCCCACCCCTTCCTTTTCTCTTTTATTTGAGGCAGCTAAGCATAGAAAGAACAGGTTGGATTTTTTTTTCCGTGTGATAACTCATTATTTTCAGAAAGGGTAACAAATGATGCAGCTTGTTGAAAAAAGCACACCAGTTACAGAGACCATTGTAAAAATATATATTGAAGATATGTGTTCACACATAACTTTATTCATCATAAGGCTGAGTATCAGGATCTCCATTTAATGCATGTTCTATTTAAAGTACTTACACTTGTCATCTTTCTGTGCAGCAGAAATTCCTATTTCTTAAGCCCAGAGGGCCTTATTTCCTCTGGCTGTCATATTGTCAAGAACAAGGGGCCACAGTCTCCATCTATTGTCTTACACATTTTAAGTTGTTCTGGTGACAGAGTCCATTTCCAACAGTAAGAGTCCCCAATTTCTAAGGAAGAAAGTGTTAATTGAGCCCAAAGAGTGACTGTGGAATTCCAACATGATCTTAAGAAAACAAAACATTAAGAGCCGTTATTAGGAGTACTGGCTTCAGGAATCTGTGAAGATGAGTCTGATCCATAACTACTGCATGTTCCAGGGGTACAGGACAGCCATGATTACAAACTTGGATAAAAAACATAAATGAAATCCCACAGTGTCTGAGCAGCAGCTGAAACAAGGAGATGGGATGTATTCCTGAAACACCTTCTTTCCCTTTGTGGAACAATTCACATTTCAGAAATGTGCTGTTCTGGACTTCTGATCTGACTTCTGAAGTTTAAAATCTCACTTTTTTTTTTTTTTTGATTTATACCTCTAGAGAATTTACAAAGGCAAAAAGGCTTCATTTCACTCCTTTTCTCTTACATCTTTATAATACTTCAAGGAGTTGAATATGGGTGTCTCTGAGGCTGAAGATCAGCAATTTGACAGAACCGAGGGATAAAGACAGCTTTTATGTCTGCCTCTGTAGAACTCTCTTCACAGCTGCAGGCTGGTTTCACTCCACCTGGTTGTCAACAGCAGCTCAAAGCTGTGTGGGGATTTGAACCCAAGTTCTGAGCTTGGCTGTGGAATCTCTTTTCCTGAGCAGATAACCCTCTTTGCCCCTGGCCAGTGGGATCCCTGTGGCTTAGGAGCTGCAAACGTATTTCACAAAGCACTACAGTAAAAGCTTTTTCTTTTCTTCAGATTTGGTACTGTGGAGCACCAGCCACTGGGTGTAAGGTTGGGATGAGCTCAGGACTGAGGATGGAGGAGTGACCTTGCTCTCCCCTATCCCACAATTGCTGCTTAGTCAGGAAATGTGAATGCAGAGTGAATGCAGAGTGAGGTCTGGCTGAAAGGCAGAGCTCAGAGACTCGTAATGGAAGAGCAGAATCCAGCTGGAGGTTGTGGCAGTGCTGATCCCCTGGGGGCAGTGCTGGGTCCAGCCCTGCTCAACCTGTTGATCAACCACCAGGTGAAGGGATGGAAAGGACTTGCAGTGTTTGCTGATGACACAGAACTGGGGAAATGGATGATCCACCTGAAGATTGTGCTGCCATTCAGAGGGACCTGGACAGGCTGGACAGTTGGGTGGAAAGAAACCTAAAGATGTTCAAGGGCAAGTGCAGGTCCTGCAGCTGGGCAGGAACAGCCCCCGATACCAGCACAAGCTGGGGTTGATCCACTGCAGAGCAGCTCTGTGAAGAAGGACCTGAGAGTCCTGGAGGGTGACACGGTGGCTGTGAGATGGCAGTGCCCTGGGGGCAGGAGGAACAGGGGGATCCTGGGATGCCTCAGAAAGAGAATGGCCAGCAGGGCAGGGAAGGGATCCTGCCCCTCTGCTCAGCCCTGCTGGGACCACAGCTGGAGTGTTGTGTTCAGTTCTGGTCCACAGTTCAAGAAAGACCAGGAGATGCTGGAGAGGGTCTGGATTTGGGGTGTGGAGCATCTTCCTGGTGGGCAGAGCCTGCAGGAGCTGGGCCTGGTCAGTCTGGAGAGAAGCAGACTGAGAGGGGACCCATCACTGCACACAAACATCTCCAGGGGTGGCACAGGATGGTCCCACACTCTGCTCAGCAGGGCAGGGACAGCACGAGGAGCAATGGCCATGAACTCCAGTACAACCAGTGCCCCCAGCATGAGGCAGAACTGCTTTGCATGGGGGTGGCAGAGCCTGGCCCAGCTGCCCAGGGAAGGTGTGCAGTGTCCCTGTCGGGGACATTGCAGCCCCCCTGGGCACGGCCCTGTGTCACTGCTGGGGGTGCCCTTGCCTGGGCAGGGGGTGGCACTGGGGGGGCTCCAGAGGGCCCTTCCAACCCCAAATATCCTGGGATTCTGTGGCTGTGAGGGGCTCCTGGCAATTCTTAGTCCACCACCACCACCCCAGTGACACTAGGGCAGTATCTCTAGTCTTTTTATGACTTACTAAGTAAGAAGAAGTAAAATTTATTCCATAAATGTCTTAATCTAATTAATATGTTTGGGTAACTGCCCAATGAAAGAGCTCACTAAAACCTCAAGCAACTGCACTGTGTGCAGAACTCAATGCTTTAAACAGATTTCTGAAAAGCTATATTTGGGATTTGCCTATAGGGCATAAATATATTCAATATTTCCCTATAGGGCTCTTACACAGTTGGCTTTGTATCTATGTGTGGAAAATGTGGAATTGTGATGATTGTTCAGTTTCTTCCCAACAGTATAGTTGATTAATTTCATGGGGGTTAATCTCTAAATAGAAGCATGTGTAAAAAGCAGTAATTTTTTAAAAAAGTATTTCTAGGAGTCTATAGACATTGCAAAATACACATATAAACTTTTCCTCTAGAGTGGAATTGAGAATTTGAATATCAGTTTTTTTATATGTTACTTTAGAGTAACATATATTTAAAGATATAAATCCAGCATGAGGTGAGCATAAAATGTATGATTTTTAAGCTGTATTTTAATGTAGGTCGGACCTCTTGCTTTGATTGATCTGATGCCACTGACACTCCATTGCCTGTTCCAGGCAATACAGGATTAAGCCACTATGAGTAGTTTAATCACAGGGACATGGAACTCAGTGCAGAATTTGTCTCAGGAAGTACCTGGGACTGGGTGTGGGAAGCCTTGTCAAGACTCACTGGATCTTCCCAATGACAGAAGCTTCCCACCTGCCACACTCTTCATCTGGTGTTCTTCAGGATTTTGGTGCTGGACCTCAGGAACTCTGCTCTGGCTGTGCTTTCCTAAGGCAGCCTGGTTGTCTTAGCACAGTATTCCTTAGAATTCACAATGCTCCTAGCTGTCTAATCCTGACCAGAAAACTCCATGTAAAGCATGTACAACATAAATACTTGTGCTGTTAATACAGAAAGTACTTATTCTAAGTTTTTCTTTCTGCTGCATTGTTTAATTCTTAATTAATCTTTGTTCCAATGTTCATAGATTATAGGCAGACTGGGCTGCTAGATTTGCTCTAAGCTGCCTTAAAAAAGACTTCCAGTGAATATGTCCCACAGGGTGTGATAAAATAAAATCTAGTACTCTATGCGCCAATATAAACTCTGCAAAATTGAAACCTTTCGTATTGTTGAAATCATCACCAAAAAAGATTTCCAAAAGTGCCAGGAAATAATGTTGTGCTTGTCTGATTAACCCTGTCTGAGCAGCAAAACCATTAGAACCTGATTAGATAAAATGCTGATCTACACTTGTAGCTTACTTTATTATTATTAATATTATTTCTAACTTGATTTTAAACAATATTACAATGTACTGAGGTGAATTCCTGTAAGCAACTGTGTTTATGACTGAACCACAGGATCCAAGCTTCTCTGTGAATGAAAAAAACTCCTGTCTGTGTTTGCAATTACCCCACGTTCACAGCTGGGGTTTTGTTTTCCTCTGGAGTATCTCTGTGTCTCAGCTCTGGAGGGGGCTGTGCAGAGATGTGGAATGTTGGCTCCTGGGGAAGCGGAGCTGCTGTGAGATTTCGGTCTGGGTCCAGCCTGGTGCTTTTCCAAGAGGTCGTCTGACAACTTGGGGATACTCACTTGGGCTTCCCACCAATGCCCATGTTCCTTACTGGGCAAATCCTCAGAACCCTAAACATGGTTCTGTTCCCCTTTAGTGAAAGGGATGTATGTTATCTTGAAACCAAGAGTGCTGGACTTGTTTCCCCCCCTCCTAATATCTCAAGTGCCATGGATTCAATTGTTATCCAGTACAACACATTTTGCTCATAATGTTTAAAATAATGATTCATATTCTTTTCTGCGGTTATGTTAGCAAAGTAGACTATTGTTACACGAAAGATGATTTTGACCTATTCTTCACACATCTGCCAAAATTTGCATTTATTTGGCCTTGCCTTTTATCAAAGGGTTTGGTTTTGGTTTTTTTTAAATTTTTTAATTTTTTTATGAGTTAACCTGGCGTGAATTGCAGTTCCTTAGAGCCAGTTGTTGTTACAACTTAAATTACTCAGGAGGAAAAAATGAAATAGAAAAGACACAAAATGGGATCAGAGCTGAACAAAATTGATGATTTTCCCCCAAAAGAACAGACTTTATCGTCTTTGTACTGTACAGTCTCAGGTTTTAGGGGCAGTGCTGTCTGTCACATCCTAATTTGAACACCCACTCTGGACTTCTTTTGCTGCAGTTCAGTAGTCTCAGATTATTTCTTGTTGGACAAGCTGTAATTTTAGATGGGTTGTGGTTTTATTTTAAATGCTAGAAAAATGTTATTCTGTTGTGGTTGGAGCAGAGTCTAATTAAGGTTATTGTTCCAACTCCTTCTTAGGGAAATAAGATCGTAAGTGCCTTCTTTGACTGGAGATGGAAATAGATAGAGATACCAGCATCTATTGTTATTGTACTCTGGTTTTTCTTTTTGAGCACTTCGCCTTTGGAAGTGTTTTGACCACTGAGCAGAAGCATCCTGCTTTCTTTGTGGCTGAGAGAGCAGGAGTGGAGGTTTTAATTTGGCAATTATATCCCTTTCCTAAGGGCCTCTTGCTGAGTTCTGAAGTTCTCTCTCACTTGGTAATTTACTGACTGCACTGACATCACTGTCGGTTTATAAGCCTAAAGCACAAGACATCAATGAGAGGAACAAACTATTTTAGCTTGAAAGTTGTGATTTTTTCCTCTCCTCCCATGCAGTTGGTGTTGCAGTATTTGGTTCTGATTAAAACATAGCCTGAGGTTTGATGTCTATGTAGAGCAATACTCTGTATCTGGCACATTATTTAATGCACTGAGCATACAGGATGATACATTCAGTACAGCAGGCTTTGAAACCAAGCTGATTTTTTTTAAATGTACAAATTCCTCTCTATTAGGGAGTATCAACAAAATGCTGCAGCAGTTGCTGCCTCTAAGAACTACATGCTTGTTATCAGATTGTTGGTGTGTGAGTGCATATCATGACAACACGTAAAAGTGAGTGAGATTTGAGGGAGGGAAAAGCAACAAACTTCAGAGTATCTGTAGCAAAGCTCCAGCCCCATCCTTCTCATCCTGTAAATAACAGCCAAACTGTTATTATCCAGGGCATTACAAATCTGACTGCACTTTTTTCCCCCCTCTCTTTTTGGCTTGGGAATTTATGAATTTATTGAAAACGTTTACTGAAAAAGGTCCCTTCTGTTGCTGGCAGTTGGTTGCCAACTCTTGTTTTTGCTGCTCTTGCCAAATGGTCCCTCTGCTTTGCAGAACATCACCTGGGCTTCTCTGGGCTAAAGGGAGAGAAAATTATGGGAAATTTGGAAAAAGAGCTTTTGAACTGCTGTCAAGGGTAATGAAACATTGACTAGAACTACAACAAACAAGTTGTTTGCAAAATTTACAATGATAAAGGAAGAAATAACAACAAAATTATGAACTGATAGTAGTGAAGGATTATCTTAAAATTGTGCAAAACCAGTGTGAGAAGACACAACTGAGCGAGCCATTGTATGCTCCTAACTCTCAGGAAAAAGAATATAGCCATGCATTTTCCAGCAGATAAGGTTGGCCGAGATGCTGATAAAAGATTGCATGGTGATTTTTGCCCCCATGGTGGACATTTGTGCTGCAGCAGTAGCCACAGGCAAGTTTGCTGAGAAAGAATTTATGTTGCAAAATCTTGGGATTCTCTGTTCTAGTCTGATGTTGCTGGGACTTCATCATCCTAAGCAGTGTCAGCCTGTCTTTGTTCTCTTTCTTCCAGACCCATACTTACCTTCTTTCCTCTCCCTGTTTTGGCTGCTGGAAAGAGTTTTCCTTAATCACCCCAGATTGTTGAGGTTTCCTGAGTAGAAGACTCTAAAACCAGCACTTTGGGGGCACAACATCAATATCCATAGAATCACAGAGTGGTTTGGGTTGGGGAGGAGCCTTTGATATCATCCCATTCCAGCCCCCACTCCCTTCCAACTCAAACTGTCCTATGACTCTGTGATTAATTCCCATCAGATTTCCCATTGGGCTCCCAGGGTGAGTGAGTACAACCTCTGTGTGTAGTACTGAGCACCCTGGTGTAGCAAAGCTCTCAGCAGTCCTGCCATGGGGTGAGGAGCTCAGTCCAACACACATTTTACTAAATATTTTTGTTAAATCTGTTAGTCTAGCTTCCCCCACCTTCCCCAAATAACTCTCTCCCTGCTTTTCATTTTGCAGTGATTCCTGTTCACAGTTCTAACACATATCCAGTCCAAGCTGTTGCATACTATAATCTGCTAACTTTTCTGGAAAAACTTGGCACTATTCTTATATTTTACCTTTTTTTCTCCCCCTATTATTGACAGCAAAAAACATGGAAAGAAACAGGATGAATTGTGAGAGTCAAACTTTGCTTTGGATGGGAACACACTGTTCCTGTTGAAGTCTACTGAAGTCAAGGGAAAAACCTGATGGCAGAATTTCATTCCTAAGCAGAAAGAGCTCACACAGAAAAAAACACTTAATACAACTTGTGGAGGAAATCTGATGTGATCTAGACCATAGCTGGAGGGCATAAAACTTCACTTTGTCTGTTGTATGGAGTATAATAACATTTTCTTGTCTTTCCATTTCTAAGTCCCCAATATCAAAAGGAGCTCATACACAGCCCCCTAAACAGGTAGATGTTATATATAGAGCTCCACATTTCCCTCAGCACAGCTAGAAGTCCTGAAGTTAACATAACTTACTTAAATAGTGACAATTTTGTCATTTTCCAGCATTTTATGTGTTGCTGGATTTACTAGACCAACTGTACCTCTCACTTTAGAAGTGTTGTAAATCTGTAGTAATTGCTCTGTGTCTGGAAGTGGTCTAGAGGCATTCACAAGTTAAGTGATGGACTTGGCCCCAATTAACTGCTCACTGCTGGGCAATTTTCATCAAAAATAGTGGCTTGTCATTCTTTGAAGAGGGTTGAAAACAATGAAATAGTTTTGCAGGGGACAAAAGAAACATCCTGGTCCATAATACCAATTTTAACAAATTTTGCTGCTGAAAATTTAGACAGAAAATACTGGAGGCTCTGTGAGCAGACCTGAGCACCTGGACAGCTGTGGAAACAGTGTGGAAACTTCTGAGAGCATCCTGGAGATGACAAAATGGTATATTTACAGGTGAAGGTGATGTGGGGAAAAACTGAGGGTAGAGATCACTCCAGGAACAGAGAGATGGTTGAAAATTTGTTGACCTGGCTCAATTTTCATCATCTTGGGAAGACTAAAAATCTACAAAGGGTGAATAGAAATACTAAGAGAGACAGAATATTTATTGTTCAAATCATGTGATCTAAGAATTGAGGAATAATCAGGAGTTGGAGAGAGTCAGGGACAGTGGGACAGCATGGAGGCTGACCAGGACTTGAAAGGAAGCATGTAGTAAATTAGCAGCCCAGACTCTTGGCATGGTACAGCAAGAATCATTTATTATCTGTTACAAACACAGTTTTGTTTCAGGTTTCTGAGCTAAGCATTATTTGTCCTATTAGCAAGCAGCCTGAATACTGAAACCTATCAGCAATTAGAACAAGTCCTTTTTCTACCAGTTAGCTTCTTGTTCTTGCTCATGGATTGAGCTTCTGATCCGATGCCAGCCCCCTTCTAGCTGCTTTGTAGTTTTCACTCCTGCTTCCAGCATTGTCCTTGGTGCTCAGCAACTTTCTGTTGCTCATGATTATCCACATTTCTCCTTCCTTATTTACTAATTGCAAGGTGTATGGTATGTAACTGCAAAGCCATGGCATGCTTAAAGCTTCAGTCATCATCCATTGAATGCATGGTAACAAATAAGGGACACAAACCAAAATTAGGATGAACACTCCCAATACAAAAAGTACCAATACCAATATTCATTTTAGCCACGGTCCGAGTCCAAAAACATCCAGCCAATTCAACCACAAAGATTATTGCTGTCATCTTCTTGTAGTTTGGTTAAATCTTACAAATGTTGGACGCTGGCATGCACAGACTCAGAGTGATCACTCAAGTTCATGCAACACATCCCTTCAAAGTCCTGACAACCATGATTTGTGCTAAAATCAAGAAACCTATGACAGCTGTACTTTGCAATGTTGCATGTCCTGCAGAATCTACACCAGTTACCAAGGCACTCAAAGCCAACCCAGTAGCATTGTCTTCTTTTGCAAGCCAGCAGGCAAGCTGATTTAAGTCTGTCAAAGCTTTTGCAGGTCCTGTAGAGAGTATGATGCCAGTAAATACCCTTTCAGCATGATTCCCAAAATGAAAGACTGAATCACAGTTTGCTGAAAAGTGATGTGTTGATCTTTTAATTCTACTATGCAGAGTTTTATTCAAGGATAACTTGTCAACATGAAACAGCGTTAACTGTCCAAAAGAACAAGGACCTCCTATTGCTTTTCTGGGGATACTTTTCCATGCTCACCATCCACAAATTAGAAATAAGTTTTCAGGTAACCCTATTGGATCAACACTTGGAGCAAACTGATTGTTAAGTGTTTCATTGCACCACAAAGAAGCATTACCATAAATCCCTTTAGGAGAGATGTCAAACCCAAGTTGATTCACATGAAAATCTGTGGAATAATTAAAGTAGAAATATGTCTTTACTTGCAAAATTCCCAATAGATCCAATTCCTGTGGTTAGGCTAGTTGCTCCTGGTGCAAAGTGGAGTTTATTTTGCTTTGGCTGCTCAACACCTGGTTTGCCACAATTGCTTTGCACCCTTTGGTTGTACAGTGATTTCCCACTGATCCATGGTGAAGGGCACCCATACCAAGAAGTCAGAGTGGTAAGGGATATACACAGAGTATCAGAGTTAGTTACATTAGCAAGTGTTATTCACACCTTCCCTTGGTCTAAAACACTGTTTGAGAGATGTTCCATGCCCATGCCCTGACCTTCTATATTACAAACGGTAGCAGCAAGTACAACAGCAACAGGTAACTCCTTCATTCTTATTCCTCATCTTGTGTAGCTGCTCCAGCTTTGCTGTCATGGCTTTCTGGTTCTATGTTTGGCTGGTGCACACGGTGGGCAGGAATCCCACAGGGTCCCGGACCTTTGGAAACAAGCACATCCTCCTCCCCAGGTTAATAATTCAACAGGTTGACTCCATTGATGAGTTTCAGGGTCTCAGTATCCTACCCAGGCAGGAAAAACAGAAACAGAACAATTTCTACTGACTGCAGTATCCTCATGAGTGGGATTCAAAAAATTCAAAGCATAAAGAGCTTTGTTTAATTGCTCTTGAGGTGTCATACCTAGGAAGATCCCCCTCTTTTGTTTTGGTAGCATATCTCTGAGTGTGTGATGGGAGTGTTCAGCAACGGCTTGGCCTGTGGGGGAATGGGGGATGCCCATAATATGAGAAATGCCCCAGTCTTGCAGAAAGGTTTGCATATGATGAGCAAGATATGCTGGGCTATTATCAGTTTTAATACATGATGGCACTCCCATTGCTGCAAAACTGGCCACCCAATGTTTGCAGATGTCACAGCTCCTCTCCCCAGTGTGAGCAGTGGCAGCTATAAAATGGGAACAAGTATCTATCCCAATGCCTGAACTCCACAGACACAGTGCTAAATTGAGCCTTTTTAGGGCTTTCAGAGGCTCCTATATCTATTGTTAAATAAATCACTTGACTGTTTCTCGTTTTATGGGTTTTTCTTGTTACTTTATTTCTTGGTCCTCTTTGTCATGAGTTACAGGTAGTTGTGAGGGGTCATGTCTGCTCATGGGCCATCAGTGATTCCAAAATCTCCCCTGACTCCCAGAGTCAGATCCCCCAGTGTGGAACTCCCTGCCCTGGGGGAGGCACTGGGGGCTCCCACTTGCACCTGAGGGGAGAGAATCTTGGGGTTTGAGGACTTGGGGAACCACCGATTGGATTCAGAAGAGGAGCAGACCCTGGACAGGAGGAGCCCACCACTCTCCACCAGACTGTGCCATCATCTGCACCAAGAGGTTTTTCACCTTCTTTTCCTTTGGCCTCAGGGGAACCACGTGGGGCTCAGCACAGGGGACACCAAACCCCACTGTGTTTGTGCCCCAGGGGGCTGGGTTATATTTCTGGGGTTTTTGGGTTAAAACCAATTTCTCTTTGTGCCATTGCATTTGTTGTAATATGGTTATTAAACTGTAGCTCTGACTTATCATCTCTTTTGTGTTGGGTTCATTTCTTTAAACCAGCACAAGCTTGAATTGCTCTTTCTGACACTTGCACAAACACTTCCCTTGGTAAGGTCCATTGTTGTTCAGGAATTGATATTGACCTCAGCCCATAGGCTGATTCTCACCTATCTGAACATTATTAGCACTATTTTCCATAGTTTGCAATTGGGCACACTCTCGAAATTCAGGATACCAGAGAGGATCTAGCACTAAAGAGAGTGTCATCTGACACACAGATTTCCAGTCATATGGTGTTACTACACAACCTTCTGCTATTACAGAAAATGAATTTATGGTCTGGGCAGCCTGCAAACCATAGTCTTTTATCACTTATTTTCAGTTCTTTCACAACCTCTTAAGGAAGCTGCTCCCAAGTAGTTACAGACTTAGTTGGTAAGAATCAATTTGTAGGAGGAAATACAAGCAGGATTGCAGATTCAGTGGCAGAACAACCTACGACTGCAGTGCCACAAGGGGATAGTTGCATTCTCTCTGTGCTGCCAAGTTGGGTTGGTTATGTGTTTTTGGTCTTGCTAATCAGTATTTTTATTCTGAAAAATAAATTGAGTATAGATCATTCTTAAAAATACATTGATCTCCAGGAATACTTCAAATCAAATAACATTATAAAGACTACTTGAGAGAGACCTGTGTATCTAAGAGCACTTTGTGATGCCCTGCATTACTCTGACACATATGGCATCAAGGGTCTTTCTTCAGTATCACTGAGGACAGCCCATGAATTTGATGAAACATGGTGATAACCCATCCTCACAAGCTTCTTTTTTTTCCTTGAAAGTTTCAGACTGAACTGTTCACGTGTTCTATTTCTCTTCTGCTTCTCTTGTTTACTTGAGACAGTAGCCCAAACAGCTGACAGAACAGTCTCTTCCTTCCCTGGCACTGTTTTACAAAAATTTTCATTACTTACACTTCACTTTTCCCCAATAGTATAAGTTTTGATGATTTCAAACAGTGTAATTGCATATATTTTTGTAGTGAGTCCTTTTGGTTTGGCAAGCCGTCTATTAATGAACAACTAGAATACAAAAATACCTTCAGAAAATGCATGGGGCACAGGAAAAAAAATTTATTTGTTGAAGAACATCTTTTCCTTTTGATTAACACAATGAACTGTCTGCCATTGCACTGGTGTGTCTAGTAGCAATTTTTATAGAGCCTCCATTTTCTGGTAACCCAGTTCCTGCACAACACTTTGCATTTGCTAAGTCTGTGCTGCATTTATTTTTCACTTTGTAATGTGACAAATACTGTGTGTGAAATATAAAGCCTTTTCTATTCTTCTGCTAGTGCTTCTCTCTTTGCTGTGGGGTGTGTTTACCACAGATTAAATTATGGCATTTGGAAATGGAGGTCAGTGGGTTTGCTTTCCAAGCTCCCATTTGAATGCTCTTGTGATTCAGTTTTGTGTCGTTGGCCTTGGTTTAGATACCAAATTCTGCAGCATCAAAACTCCTATCCCTGAAGGCACAGATGAAGTTGGGAAAATGTTTTACAAAGTACTTTCTCAAAAAAGAGAGCTTAGAAAAGATTGGGTGGCATATACTCAAAGGAAGGTTAACAGTTCCTTATCCCTACAAAAAGGGATCCCCTTCCCACCCCACTGCTCCCACCACGTCACGCTGGCAAACAATTCTGTATTAACTTGTGCAAAAGGAAAACTCCCTCAGCACATGCAGTGAATGGGCTGTTTCTGTCCAGTGCCTGGAGCTTAATATTTGTTATCAAACAGAGAGTGTCCCATCATAGGCGAGTGAGGGTGATTTTTCTTGCTCATCCCTTGTGAATACTTTTCATTGCAGGGATAAATGTATTGATGAATTCCACAGTATGTTGCTTTGATGTGTCCAGCTCTGGGGTCCCCAGCACAGGAAGGACATGGAGCTATTGGCTGGAACTGGATGAGCTTTAAAGTTCCTTCCAACCCAAACCATTCTGTGATTATATGATAAATACGAAACTGCTGTTGTTTTCTCATAGCATTGAACAATGCTTTGCTGTGTTCTTTCTTATAAGTTTTACACTGATTGTTGCTGTGCAAATACTCCAAACTTGCTCTCTGCTTGGATGTGCCATGTCCAAAATACAAAGTTGTGACTAATAATTGTCACCTGCATTTCAGAACATAAACAGTTTAAATTCTCAGAACTCTCTGGCACCTTGCAGTCCAAAATCAACAGGCTACTTGGCTCTTCAACGCTTAAGCTGAAAGCCAGTGCTGTAAGTTTGTTAAAATCTGGGGAGATGTGTGAGTCACAAAAATGAATAGTACTTGGAACTTGTTAAATAGTCATTAAAAGTTATTTGATATCAACATTAATATTTTCTGTGAGTTATTTATTATCCTTCAGGATAATATCAACCAAGAAGAAAATGTGACACTTAAAGTGATTAATTCTTCCAAAAATGGAAAAATCTTCTGGTAAGGTATGTGTAGGGACCAGAGACTTTGACTTGAGATAGATGGGAACAAAATAAAAAGAAGAAAAGAAAAAGAAATTATTTACTTTCTTTGGATTTTTCTTTAGCCAACCCAATGTTTTCTGAGTGCAATGACAGTAGGATCAGGCACATTCTCTTTTAATCCAACCTTCAGCAATGCTGAAGTTCCAGGTGGATGATGCTTTTTCTTCTCTAATGAAGGGAAATAACATATACAATTTGTCACGGAAGAAAAATAACTCAAAAGAACATGAAAAACTTGAAAATCTTCAAGAATTTAATATGATGTTTTCATGACAATTTTTACCTTTATTCAGGGGTTCCTAGAGACTTTCTTGAACTGTCTGTGCATCTTTATTGCCCAGTGCTGTGTTTGAAATAGATTTGAACTACCACAATGGTGGCTGCTGATGAAAACTTTTTTGCAGAAAATGTCACATCTTGTGAGATTTTGAATGACAGTGACTGTGGTAGGTAAGTAAGCTCCAAGTAATTCCATCCTAATACAGTAAATGTATTCAGAAATTAAAGAAGAGGCAATGAAAAAATCAGAATGGATTAGGAGACAACTTATATTTCCATTTGGTTTCATTTCAGTGAGACCAATTTACTTCGAATGTGACCTTCTCCGGGATTGAGTCCATCATCAGCAAATTTGCTGATGACACCAAGCTGGGAGGGAGTGTTGACCTGCTGGAAGGCAGGAGGGCTCTGCAGAGGGATCTGGATAGACTTGAGAGACGGGCTGATTCCAATGGGATGGAGTTCAACAAGGCCAAGTGCAGATCCTGCCCTTTGGCCACCCCAACCCCTGCAGCGCTCCAGGCTGGGCACAGAGTGGCTGGAGAGCAGCCAGGCAGAGGGACCTGGGGGGACTGAGGGACAGGAAGCTCAACAGGAGCCAACAGTGTGCCCAGGTGGCCAAGAAGGCCAAGGGGATCCTGGCCTGGATCCAAACTAGCGTGGCCAGCAGGCCCAGGGCAATGACCCTTCCCCTGGACTCTGCCTTGGGGAGGCCACACCTTGAGTGTTGTGTTCAGTTCTGGGCCCCTCAGTTGAGGCAAGAGATTGAGGGGCTGGAGCGGGGCCAGAGAAGAGCAACGAGGCTGGAGAAGGGACTGGAGCACAAGTGCTGTGGGGAGAGGCTGAGGGAGCTGGGGTTGTTTAGCCTGGAGAAGAGGAGGCTCAGAGGTGACCTCTGCACTGTCTGGAACTGCCTGAAGGGAAGTTCTGGCCAGGTGGGGGTTGGTCTCTTCTCCCAGGCACTCAGCAATAGGACAAGGGGGCACGATGGGCTCAAGCTCTGCCAGGGGAAATTGAAGTTGGAGAGCAGAAAAAAATTCTTTGCAGAGAGAGTGCTCAGGCATTGGAATGGGCTGCCCAGAGAGGGGGTGGATTCCCCACCCCTGGAGGTTTTTAACCTGAGCTTGGCCGTGGCACTGAGTGCCATGATCTGGTAAAGGGACTGGAGTTGGACCAAGGTTTGGACTTGATGATCTGGGAGGTCTTTCCCAACTCAATCCATTCTATGATTCTGTGATTTTTTGATTCTAATGTCACTTCCTACACTTCCCTTCCCATGTCACTGTGTCCATCTGTGATGTGTTAGGGAGAACTTCATGTAGCTTGGGCAGCGTGCTCTAGAAAAATTTTCAACTACAAGTGGAGAATTCAACAGCACGTCAATAAACAAAGATAATCCTCTTCCTGCAAATGTTCTCTCTCCAGCATAAAAGTGACTTTTTTCTTTACCTCTGTTTTTATGGATGGGAAAAGAAGATTTTGAATTAAAATGGGATGTGATACTTTACTAAATCTGTCCTTACAGTATTTATGTTTCAGACAAGTTTGTGAAGATTAGTTAAATCATGACTGCACAAGAATTTAAGATTCTTGGGAAAGGCAGTGATACAAATACAGAAAAATACCAAATACTGTGGGTTTTACACCACAGGGTGAAAAAGAACTGCAGAGGTGAATTTAAAAAAGGAGCCTTTTTGTTTAATAGAGTGGTATTTAGTGTCATTTAAAAATTTTTTCTAATCACTTTGCAAGTGAGTCTCTGGCATAGGATGGTGGGATAGGATATCTCAAGGTTCAGTTTCCACTATCAAAGCATAAATCAAAGTATAAATTACAGTTTAGGAAACCGCTTGGGCTGAGAAATTTATCTTTGAAGCAGATAATCTTAGCCAGGATACTTCAAAGTTTTTACTGGCCTTCCAATGTGGGAAAAAGAAATTGAGAGTGATATGAGAAGAGACAGACCGCACGGGGATGGGGAGGCTGTCAGTGCATCATGGGCCAGAAATGATGACAGCTGAAAATCCTTCCTGAAAATCTGAGGCTCGGAAAGTCTGGATAAATGAGCTCATCCTGGGACCCAATGCCATCATTTTTGAGGAGGAATCTACAGTCACTAGCTGTGCTATGTTCTGTTTCCTTTCTCTGAAGCAGGCTGTACGCAGTGGCTGGTTACTAAGCATTATTAGGATAGTTTTTTGTTATGTTTCTAGAGGCTTTCAAATACTTTTCCCTCATTTTCTTGTTTGAAAGGTCAGAGTACACAGAAGCACAAAGGACATCCCTGTGGCTGTGCAGACTGGAGAGAGTTTAAGGCTCAGTGAGAGACTTCAGAGTCTTCATTTTACTGCAAACTCCAGGGAATCACTCCAATTTCTGTACTGAGGGGGAGGAAAAAAAGACATTATCTGAGGCTGGAAAGTAATATGATAATAGAAAAGGTGTACTACAGTGTAGTTCTGAAAATATACTCAAAACAAAGCCACAAGAACCACAAAGGCTCCCAAATAAACAAAAAAAAAAAATCCCAAACAACCCCCCGACAAGCTCCTGCTCCAAAGACCCCACAAACCCCAAACAAATGAAAAGGGGCAACTGATAATATTTTGTGTCTAGAAAACAAATCATATTCATGTTGGTAAAGAATTTCTTTTCCTTTTCAGTCTTAAGAAAATCTGAGGACACCTATTTATTATTTAACAAGAATCCCTTCTTTCTCTTTGCTACTGATTTAACACTATTAAATTATTCTGTTCCAATACCCTTCCTCCTGATTTATGCTGGGCTAAGTGAGAAAGAATGAAGTCAAGACTTTGGTGAATGATATGAAACATAAACTGTTGCCAGTTTTCTGCCTAGATAAGCCTGAGAGGTCTGGAGGTTATCAAGGAGGTGGTTGGACTGCGTAGAAGACAAGGCTGGACAAGTCCGGCATGACCTGGACCTTACCTGGAACTTTTGTGTTTGTTTCCTAGCAAATAAAATGAAATAATTTGAGTTTATGCCCTCTTCAGGGCTGGGCAAGGCTGTTGCTGTCCAAGTCACCTATAAGAAGCTACTTTGTGCAGGTTTTATTGATGGAATCAGCATATACATCATGACACTGACTGTCTGCCAGATACCTGCAGCCTCATCAGCCCTGCACTCACCTGAACATGCTTTTCACTTTTTACTTTGTTCCAGGTGATTATTTAAAAAAAAAAATTGAAAACCAATCTGACTGTAAAATTCTACCCTAATTTTGTACTGAGATAATAATAAAATATTTTTTTCATTGAAAAGATATCACTTGATCATAACTATCTAATCAATTCTGTAAATAGTAGTAGATAGTAAGTAGATAGTAAATGAAAAATTATAATTTAAAATTTAATTTATATTATCACAGACAGAATCCCAGACTATTCTGAGTTGGAAGGAACCCACAAGGACCATCGAGTCCAACTCTGAAGTCAGTGGCCCACACAGGGGACTGAACCCATGACCTTGGCATTGTTACAGCCAAGTTTTAACCAACTGAGCTAATCTCAGGGTCATATTATAATTTAAATGATAATTTATAATTTAAAGAACATAAAGTATCTGTTTTAAATAAGAGATGAGGAAAATTATATAAAAATGACTGTTTATAAAGTTTGCCATCACTTTATTCATCTATGGCTTGCATGTTTTGTCTCTTTCTGAAGGTTCAGAGTAGGAGAGCAAGTGCTTTACTCTCCTTAGACAGACTTACCTGTTTCAGAATTCCAAACTAATACATTTTTACAGTTTGTGCATCAGCATCAGCAATGACATGCCTGTGCTTTGCTGTGCAACCCCCTCGACATCCTGCAATCCCAGCTCTGTAATGATGTGCCTGTTGTGAGGACGAAAAGCAGGAGTGAGGAGAATCTGCTGACCTGGAGCCAGTCAAATCTGCAGAGACACTGAGACTGAGCACTGCATGAGCCAGGAGCACTGCTTAACAAAGCATAAATTAAAGCTTGGGAGAGATCAATTTATTAAATGTGTAAAGCATCTGTGACTCCTACTTTAAAAAGCACTTTGACGCTCATAAAAGTGAGGCATGTCTCAAAGCAAGATCTAATGAGTTTTGAGGATTCATAAATCTCAGGAACAATGCACATTTGAGTGCTGATGAACTTAAGCTGTACATATAGTATAAGAATTCTTTTAAAAATTTGGTGCTCATGTAGGTGGCAAAAGAAAACATTTTTTAATAAGTAATTTGAATGTGTGAATTGCAATATCCCTCATTATTTCTGTTCACTTTTACAAGCAATTTGCAATTTTTTTTATGTGCTGAAGGGAAGAGATGGGGCATCTAGAGGGACCTGGGCAGACTGGAGAGCAGGGGATGTGTGAGGCTCATAAGTCCAACAAGTGCTGGTGCTGCACCTGGGTGAGGGACAATCCCAAGCACAAATCCAGGCTGGGGGTGAGCCGATGGAACAGCCCTGGGAGCAGGACCTGGGGGGGCTGGTTGGGGAGAGGCTGGACATGGCCCAGCCCAGAACACCCTGTGCCCTGGGCTGGTCCCACAGAGTGGACAGCAGGGCAGGACAGGGGGATTCTGCCCCCCAGGTGAGACCCCACCTGCAGAGCTGCCCCAGCCCTGGGGGCAGCACAGGAAGGACATGGAGCTGCTGGAGAGTCCAGAGGAGGCCACAGAGACTTTGGGGCTGCTCATCCTGGAGGAGAAGAAAAGGCTTTGGGGACACTGCCCATGGCAGAGCAGTGCAGAGAAGGCACTTGGCCAGATGCAGGAAGCAGGACGCAGTGATTGTGGTTATGAGGATGACTCTGGTTAGATTTATTGCCAGTGCAGTTCCCAGATAACAACTCTATTATCCACTATCATGGTATATTTCAGGTTTAATCCCTCCTGTTGAGGTTCAGTGAGACCCCCTTGCTTTCTAAACTCCTCAGAGAAATATCAGATTAGTCTCAGAGTTGGTCACAGCCTATGAAGGATTACAATGTAACAGGCTGGTCATGAAAAATTCACAATTGCAAAGCAACAAAGCAGCTATGGAACTACTTTAGGATTTGCTGTCTGTATTTGACTGGATCTTGGTGCACTCACAGGTCCAGAAGTGAATGTCCTTCATCTTCAACTTGGACATAACCTGCAGGTATCGCTGCTGAAGTGGGGAATCCTGAAACCTTGAAAGACCACGTGGTCCATTCTCCAACAGCATTTTATACCCTTTTGCTGGCCCATGTGCACCAAAATCTTTGACAAACATGTAAAGAGACGATCAGGAATGGAGAGGAACTTTGAGCAAGGGCGTGGAGCGACAGAAGAAGGGAAAATGGCCTTAAATTTAAATAAGGAAGAAACTCTTGGCTGTGAGGGTGGCCAGGCCCTGGCACAGGGTGCCCAGAGAAGTTGTGGCTGGTCCTGGACCCCTGGAAGTGTCCAAAGCCAGGTTGGAACAATCTGGGATAATGGGAGGTGTCCCTGCCCGTGGCAGGGGTGGCACTGGATGGGCTTTGAGGTCCTTCCAACCCAAACCACGCTGTGATCTTAGGTAGAAAGACATTTCCCATCTAGTAGTCACGTCAGCTTGCAGGTGAACCTCATCTAAGCAACCTAAAAATAGTAGTTACAACCATTTAGGTTGTGCTTTGCTTTTCAGTCCTCTGACATCAGCATGATCTCTGTTCTGCTGATGTGAAACTTACACTGATGCTGTCTGAATTTGTATGATATTGGCCACTTAAGAACAGAATCAGGATTTGCATATTATTATTTTAGTAGTCTTTGCTGCAAATAGTTTGGAAGGGCAGATGCATTCTATTATCTAAATCTAGGATATCTGAGCTAATGGCTCTGCAATAATAAGTCAGAGTCATATATGGTTTGAGTTGGAAGGAAGCTTAAAGATCATCTCTTTCCAAGCCCCTTGCCATGAGTAGGGATGCCATGAGATCAGGTTGCTCAGAGCCCTGTACAACCTGGCCTCGAACACTTAATGAGATATGATACCTCTGGGCAGCTTTTCTTATAGAGGTAATTGCAAATTCCTGCTGTGCCTGGATGGGAAATGACTTTCTCATTATTTTTATAAAGTTACATTAAATAAATGTACAACACACACAAAACCACACAGAGGTTTTATCTACTGGAAGAGAAGAAGCTTATGATATTTTTTTGAGTGAAGACACCAATAGTTTACCATTTCCTTCTGCACCTGAAGAAAACAGATGACAGGCATGTCTTCCTTTGATTTATCAGGAAAGGATTATTCCTGGTAGAAATAGAGGAGTGGGACAATAAACATTTTCCTTCAGGCAGCCATTCCTATCTGTCTGCTTATTTTGTTTACAGCACAACCTCTGAAGGAATAATGAGAACACCTGGAATGAAGAATCAGCAGGTTTAAAACAAATCTTAATGTGTTCTTTACTCAATGATTTGCAGTCTGCTTGCTCAGTGAATAAGCCTCATATCTCAGCAATGCAAGCATGTCAGTGTGTGTATGATTTTTCTTTCTCCTGTGGTCATTGGATTCGCTTTTACTAACTTGCCTAGCACTTTGGGAGAGAAAATGGTTTAAATGCATTGTTCCTGCTTGCTCAAGATTTACCTCTAGGATGTATGAAACCATGCAAAAAAAAAAAAAAAGGAAAAAAAAGAAAAAAAGAAAAAAAGGAGGAGTTGGAAAAAACCATTATTTGCTGGATTTATAGCTGAATAATGGCTTTAATGCTTGTTGCTGATCTTTGCTGGGTATTCCCTTGGATACTAGGCTTTATCACCTAAGATAAATCAGACTGCAACATAATTTGGAGTTGCAATGTACACATAAATGCTGTTTGTGTGCAGCTCATGTGGATTATGCCAGAGTCAGTCCAACCACAGTGATCCAGCCCAGCTGGGGGGGTCACATTTCCTGGCTGTGTGAACCCATTAAAACTGGAATTAGTTGGGAGAGAGGGAGGGAGGTGATCCTTCCCTCTGCCCAGCTGCACAGGGGATAAAAACTTCACAGGGATGTGGCAAGAGTTAAATCACGATGTTTCCAACAAGTTTCAAAATTTTTGGAACGAGGGTTAGTGTAGGAGTGAAAAGTCAGTGTCACACTCTCCAAATCCCACAGCTCAGAGAGCCAGACATGAAAATCCTCTGGATCTGGTCACTATAAATGTACTTTGGACCTTGGTGGTCCTGTTTCTGAACATTAATGTGTTTACTTTATGGTGGTTTATGTCTTGGGTACCAGTGAGGAATCAGCAAAGAAGGAAGGCAATATGTGTGTACCTTCTCCAATATGCACACACATAATTAGTCACTTTATACAAACTGAGGAAGTCTCACGGAAAAGGTGCAGTTACAGCAACAGGAAATGGGCCATTTGAGAGGTCTTTGTCGTGCTTTTTCGGGTTGCGTGTTGTGACTTTAAACGGGGAAGGCTTATGACGTTAATAACTCAGAGAACAGTAAATAAATATAACATGAGACAGTTAATCTGGATGTAAGTGCCAGGGCTCAGGTCCAGCTTGGGAGGACAACACAGGAAACTCCAAAACATGCAGTAGTCATTGCAGGGAAAGTTTATCTCAGCACTGCTGTTGGCAGTGAAGGATGGGGGGCCCTGGGGATGGTGGTTTGGGCAGCACAGATGGGTTGGGATGGCAGCTCAGGCTGTCCCCTGCCCTTCTACCCACCAAAGCTCTCACCAGGAGCTGTGCCAGCCAAAGAGGTGGCCCAGTGACTAAGGGTTCTGATAGAGTTTCCAAGTTGATGGTCACCTCTAGGTTATGTCATTTTCCAGTAGGGGAAGACCAATAGGAAAAGAAATCTGGTCTCTGCTTCTCCTGGTGTGGCCTGGACCTTCCTCTGCTGCACACTGTTGCACACAGACTCATGGAATTAGTCAGTCATTAAACATCATCAGGTATTTTTAGGGTCTGTGACAACAACAGGGTCTGACAGACACTCCTGTTCATGTGCTTGTTGCAGGAATTATGAGTGTTTAACGTAAGAGCTTGAAAATGGGGTTTATAACACTTCTTTTCCTAGGAGTGCATTGCTTGTATTGGGCATTTGTTGTGTACAACAGAGCAAAAGATGGAACTGGCTATAAGAGACCCAACTGCAACATTCAGCATGAATGTTGCCTGAGCTAGTCAGTTCTGAAAGCTGCTTGCAAGTGTAATTAAACGCTTTGCAGTAATGACTCCATAGGGAATAAGCTACTTTGAAGAGGAAAATGATTTCACACTTCCTCCTCCTATTTAAGAAGCCTCAGGTGTGTTTCCTATCCCTTTCCAGGCTGTTCCTCACTTTCTCAATTGTTCTTGCCTAATCTGTTGCTCTTCAGCTGATCAACATCCTTACACTGAGGTTTGTGCAGTAATTTGTGTGCAGATTTATGGTGTTCTTAGGTATTGACCCAGTGAGCTTATTCAGATATTTTATTATTTTGGCATGTCCCAAAGATCCATAAAGTAATGGGGATCCTGAAAATAATAGGTATGACATAGTAAGTAAGAATAGCAAAAAGACCAGTGGAGACCAATATGTCTCCCTTAATAAAATTATATGGTACAGATTTTGTGAAATATTTAATATTTTGCAGGAATCTCATTAAAACGTGTTAAAATGAGGGAAAACGCAATAGAGTTTAAAGACTTAGTTTTTAGTGTGCAATTACTGTGGTTTCATCAATATTTGCATCTTGTGGCTTTGTCAATCGATTACATATTAATTTCTGCTCTGAATTCTTTTGAATGCACTGTCCTCATATCCAGGTTGGGTGTTTTCTTTTGCGATTTTTTTTGTTTGATGTTTTCCTGAAAGCAAAAATTAAGTTCACCTTTTGCCTTTTTCTGAAATTCTCTGAGCTCAAATTCCTTGTGTCTCCTCTGACAAAGTGATGAAAAAAGGAAGGTGAAAAGTGGTACAGTGGGTTTTCCAACAAAACATATTCAATATAATGCCATAAATGTGTTTTTGGCCATTTTTCTAGTGCTGTTTCTAGCTCTTAGAGAGATGATCTTAATGTCCTTCTCCCTGTCTCTCATATTTGCATTGGTGTATTTGAAAATGGAGATACAGAAATAAACATATACATGTTTATTTATACACACCCACACATGTAAATACTCGTGGTGAAAGCACAACAGAAATGGTGCCACTTATAGCATGTCACACATACTCTATAACTGTGATTCGACTTGGTTTTTATTTGCCAGTTTCCGTGTTGTACCTGCCTTGCACAGACATTTTTCAATCATGATTCTTGGAGGTGTGGTTGCTTTGGGTGATGGTCCATCTCCTTCCACCCCAATGCTGAAAACTTCTTAGTCTTTCAGTGATTTTGTTCTCAAACCATAATAGTCACCAGGAAAAGATATATTATTTTTCTTTACAGAGTTGGACTCTTTTTCATGTAGTATCTGCCAACACTCAATTTAAAAATATTTCAAACATCATATATTGATTTCTGGGAGTTTTCCAGCTAATATTAATGTTTTACAGAGGAATTGCTTCGGATTTGGAATATATACTATTTCACTGGTTCTCATTGTAGCAAGATTAATCAGAATTGTAGCCATGAGTGAGAATTATGTACCTTTCTGACATATCTTTCTGAAAGCAGGTGTGTAGCATTAAGACAAACTTTTATGTTGTGACTCCCTTCCTGCTTGTCTCTGAGTCTTGTTTCACCAAGCTTTGATTCACCCAGTCGCACAAAAATTAAATGTATTTTCTCATCTGCTGCATCAAGTACATTTCAGAGGAACGGAAGACATTAAATCTGTTTTGTGCTCATGTTAGGCAGACAAATGTTTTTTATTTCCTTTCCTGTGATGTGATACAGTCCCAAAATGGGAAGGGCTCAGCTTATTAGAGTCACTTCATTATTTTCTTAAGCTGGAAAAAACCTAAATGTGCTACTTGATATTGAATCCTCTTTTCTGCAGTTACTCTGACCCCATCTTCATCTCTTGGGAATTTTATCTTTTCCTTTCCCCATCTGTCCAGTGAAGAAAAAGGTTGTACCACATGAGAGGGACCCCTCAGTGCCAGAGCTCTTTGCTTCCTGCAGAATCCCCATTCCTACATGTGCTGGTTTAAAGGTGAACCAGCAGGGGAAATGCACTCACCACGAGAGAGATTATAAGTCAGACCTAAAATTTAATAAAAATATTACAATAACGACACTGACACACAAGGGAAATTGCTTTCAACTCACAAAACCCCAGCAGTATAACCCAGTGTCCTGGGGCACAAACTCAAGGGGGTTTGTTTGCCCTTGTGGTGAGACCCCTGTGGTTCCCCCAAGTCCAGAGCAAAAGGAAAAGAAAAATCTGTTGGTGCAGGCGAGGGCTGTGGTCTGGGTGAGAGCGGGGATCTCCTCCTGTCAAGGTCCTGCTGCTGCTCTGGATCCAACGAGAGGTTCCCGAGGTCTTCTTACCCACCACTTATGTACCCTCAGGGAGCACTCAGTCCCTCCCCCTGGGCGGGGACTCACACAATGGGTGATTAACTCTGGGAGCCAGGGGGTGTTGAGCTGTTGATGGCCCATTAGCAGCTCCGCCCCCCTCAGGCTGGGTGTGAAGGTGCTAATGGCTCCCTGGGCAGCTGCTGCTAATGGCCCATTGTCCTTGGGGAATGAATGGAGGGGGTAGAATACACAGCTTTGATCACCCCCACACAGGGTTAGCTGGTCCCTCCTGCTCAACTAGGACACTACATAATTCCATGTCAGGGATACTGTTCATTGTGAACTCGGTAGGAATATCCAGACACAAAACAAGGCACTGACACTACATCATGAATAGCAGTTTGTGTTTTTGGGTAACAATGTCAGATCTTTCCTAAACTCACCTTCTCCCATCCATTATTTTTTAAAATTCCTGTTTGTTTGTTTTTTTGTTTGTTTGTTTGTGAGCAAAATGAAAGAGAGGGAAAACAAAAGCCTTGGAATGGAAGGTTTAATGCCCACCCTCAGGATTTCACCTCTATCTTTGCAAGATCTGTGACTTCAATGTGCAAAATGTTTTAAAATCTGATTGTAGGATGTTTGCAGCAAAAAATAATTTCCGTATGTGAATGGTCTAAGCTTATAATTTAAATTAGTATGCACTATAAATTTAGAAACTTATTTTATGTAGATTTTTCTGGGCTGCCTACTGAGAACTGCTGACATAAGTTTCCATTTGTAGTACAAAGTTAAGGCTTTTGTAGAACAGTAACTATAAGTAATCAAAAAACCTGCCAGTGGTTGCAAGTGCCAGAGTAATTTTTAATGATTTCTTATTGTAGTGTATTTCTTTAGTTGATACATAGTGCTTTCATATAATACTAAGGATATAAAGATTCTATAGAAGTTTTTCTCAGAAGGACTGCACTCAACCATGAGAAGGTCACCACTTTATTGTCACTGTTCCCATGTCTCTGACGACATGAAGCACACAGGGAGTCTGGCAGAATCTGAGGATACAGATCCTCAATGTCCTTTTGTAGGTATATCTTGATGTATTCCCAGGCAAAATAAACACACATAATTGTAAATGAAAGCAGAACAACAGCTGTAAGAAATTTGAAATAGGGGATATAAGACTAAAATCTCATGTGAAGCGAGGTAGGGTTCACAGGGAGTCTGTGTGAATTGTAGTCATTTCCTCATCCAAGATTTACAGTTTGGATAAAGGGGAGCTGAATAGAAGTAAAGTTACTTTTTAGTGCAAGTTTACAAACTTCTGAGCAGACAGTTGCATGCGGTCAAGGTATTTAGGGCTATTTTGAATGTAAGTAGGAAAAGTCAGTGGTGATAGATCACAGATATGGTATAGAGTCACACAGGACCACTGGCAGGTGAGTTTTTGGGAATTCAGCCAAAGAGGAGTCTCAGGGAATTTCATCTGATCCTTCTGAAGGTGCTATCACTCCACATGAGACACGTGAGAGTTACCCTGTGCAAAGTTCCCAATAATTTTGGATTATTTTTAAGTGCATTACAGCTCAAATTGTAATGTTTTCAGCTGGTTGTGCAGAATTTATGCTTATTAATGAATCAACTTTTTGTCACGCAATAGTAGTTGGTTTCTTCTTCTGTGGATGCTGCATTGCCAGATTGATACAATTCACTCAGAGTAAAACCACAGCTGAATAAGACCTTTTCTTAACTACTTTTCATACTTCTGGGAAGAAATGTGATTGCAAAATTTCAGATACAGGCATGTGTTTCCTTTCATAGGTATATACTTTGTCTGAGCTACTTCTGAAAAAATGAGTTGCCTCTTTATAAAAATGAAAGACCAAATCAGTTCTGTGTGTGTGTTGAACAAGCCATCCAGAATGGATTCACAGTCATGTGTTGAAATGTGTCACTAATTTCAGTTCAGAGCAGAGCCTTATAAATGTGCCTCCTTACAAACCCAGACTAATGTTTCAAATGCCATTTGCCAGGGCTAAATCTATCTCTAAACCCCAGTACTTTGTTTAATTTTTTCCAAAACATTCTTATTCACTCAGAAAATATCCCCTCAGAGAGGAAAGATGCCTTTTGGTCAGTTTGAGACCTGTGGTATTTTTTTCTGTAGGGAGAAAGAGGGGAGATGCTCAGAGCTCCTGCATGGGCAAAGAATGTTCTATCAATCCTTCACATTTCACAGCAAGAGAACTAACTCTTGTTGTATGTCGTGTTAGAATTTTTAAATTACTTTTAAAAATTAAACTATAATCTGCTGAAAGCTCCTTTATGTGCATCCCTGATGGAAGGAAAGGTAGATAGATGATGTTGGTGATAATATAGTCTTTAGGCTTTCCTTTGGCTTATGGAGGTTTATTTGTGGGGCCAGAAATCAATTGTAGCTCTTTGTGATGCAGCAGGACAATTCATCCAATCTTCAGATGACCTGGAAGAAGGAAAAAATGATTTTAATAACAGTTTTCTAACAGTGGGAATGTTGTTTTTATACCACATAAACTATCAGTGCTCCTAAGATTTTGTTGTTGTTTTGCTTTTCTGTCGTGTTTTTTTGGGGGTGTTTGTTGTTGTTGTTGTTGTTTTTTATTTTTTTTTAATTTGGTTAAATATACTCAGAAATTTTTAGTTTGAAATGAATGTATTCAGTTTGCTTAATCTCTAGTATACCTGACATAATGAGGTTTAAATGTTCAGTTAGAACAGAAAAGAAAAGAAAAGAAAAGAAAAGAAAAGAAAAGAAATAAAAAGAAAAAAGAAAAAAGAAAAAAGAAAAAAGAAGAAAGAAAAGAAAAGAAAAAAGTAAAGAATAAAATAGAAAAGAAAAAAAAGAGAAAAAATAAAAAATAAAATAAAATAAAATAGAAAAGAAAAGAAAAGAAAAGAAAAGAAAAAAGAAAAAAGAGAAAAGAAAAAAGAAAAAGAAAAGAAAAGAAAAAAGAAAAAGAAAAAAGAAAAAAGAAAAGAAAAGAAAAAAGAAAATAATAAAATACAAAAGAAAAGAATAAAACAGAAAAGAGAAGAAAAGAAAAGAAAAGAAAAGAAAACCAAACAAAAGAGAAAAAAGAGAAAAGAAAAGAAAATAAAAAATAAAAAATAAAATAAAATAGAAAAGAAAAGAAAAGAAAAAAGAAAAAAGAGAAAAGAAAAAAAAGAAAAGAAAATAAAAAAGAAAAAGAAAAAAGAAAAAGAAAAGAAAAAAGAAAATAATAAAATACAAAAGAAAAGAATAAAACAGAAAAGAGAAGAAAAGAAAAGAAAAGAAAAGAAAAGAGAAGAAAAGGAAAAGAAAAGGAAAAGAAAAGAAAAGGAGAAGAAAAGAAAAGAAAAGAAAAGAAAAGAAAAAAGAAAAAAGAGAAAAGAAAAAAGAAAAAGAAAAGAAAAGAAAAAAGAAAAAGAAAAAAGAAAAAGAAAAGAAAAGAAAAAAGAAAATAATAAAGTACAAAAGAAAAGAATAAAACAGAAAAGAGAAGAAAAGAAAAGAAAAGAAAAGAAAAGAAAAGAAAAGGAAAAGAAAAGAAAAGGAGAAGAAAAGAAAAGAAAAGAAAAGAAAAGAAAAGAAAAGAAAAAAGAAAAAAGAGAAAAGAAAAAAGAAAAAGAAAAGAAAAGAAAAAAGAAAAAGAAAAAAGAAAAAGAAAAGAAAAGAAAAAAGAAAATAATAAAGTACAAAAGAAAAGAATAAAACAGAAAAGAGAAGAAAAGAAAAGAAAAGAAAAGAAAAGAAAAGAAAAGAAAAGAAAAGAAAAGAAAAGGAAAAGAAAAGGAAAAGAAAAGGAAAAGAAAAGAAAAGGAGAAGAAAAGAAAAGAAAAGAAAAGAAAAGAAAAGAAAAGAAAAGAAAAGAAAAGAAAAGAAAAGAAAAGAAAAAAGAAAAGAAAAGAAAAAAGAAAAAAGAGAAAAAAGAAAAAAGAAAAGAGAAAAGAAAAAAGAGAAAAGAAAAAAGAGAAAAGAAAAGAAAAGAAAAGAAAAAAGAGAAAAGAAAAGAAAAGAAAAGAAAAGAAAAAAGAAAAAAGAGAAAAAAGAAAAAAGAAAAGAGAAAAGAAAAAAGAGAAAAGAAAAAAGAGAAAAGAAAAGAAAAGAAAAGAAAAGAAAAGAAAAGAAAAGAAAAGAAAAGAAAAGAAAAGAAAAGAAAAAGAAAAGGAAAAGAAAAGAAAAGGAAAAGAAAAGAAAAAGAAAAGGAAAAAAAGAAAAGAAAAGGAAAAGAAAAGAAAAGGAAAAGAAAAGAAAAGAAAAGAAAAAAGAAAAAAGAGAAAAAAGAAAAGAGAAAAGAAAAAAGAGAAAAGAAAAAAGAGAAAAGATAAGAAAAGAAAAAAGAAAAGAAAAGAAAAGAAAAAAGAAAAAAGAAAGAAGAAAAAAGAAAAAAAAAGAAAGCCTTATGGGCAATCCTATACACAAATTAAAAAATGTATTATAAAGGTGGTGGGACAGTGAAATAAATATGTGGATAATTCTGTCCTTTCCCATAAAACAAATAGAGATAGAAAAGAAATCCACATCTTAAAACAATTAGAATTCACTTTTATAGTAGTCTAGCCAGTACTGAAGGAATACACACAGGATTATCTACATTATTTGCACACCGTTATTGACGCAAATTCCTCTGTTTTTAAACTGAATTGTTCTTGGGAGAGAAAAATGGTTTGAATTAATGGTATGAAATGTTATAGATTCATGCTATTTTGAAAACCCAACAACGCTCTGAGGGGATTGCAAGCTCTGGACTTTGTAGCATTCATCCATCTTGGCTGTTAACTATTATCCTAAGCCCTGTGGAATTAGGGATGATCAGAAATGCTCAAGAAACTGGAGGTTTAGCTCTATGGCTGCTAGAAAATAAAACAAAGCCAACCAGAAAATGATTATATGGTTTCGATGTGGTTTAATCATTCTGGAAGCATTTGGAGGAGCAGCCCACAGTGATTTTGGATGGGTTGATTTTGTGTAGGTCTAATTCCACATCAAATTTCTACCTGCAACTACTTATATGTGTAGGCATTATTTCCTCTTAATGATAGAAAAGAAAGTGTCTTTTCCATCAGGATGGTAGGGAGTGGAAAGTCTCCGTTGTTTCACTTGTGTTCTGGACTCACGAGCAGCACCTGCAGCTCAGAATTGTCAGAGTAAATTTGGTTTCTGTCCCAGTGCCAGAAAGAAAGAATCAAATTGAGTAATGATGTCTGGCTGTAGCTGATAACTCCAAGTTGTCTATGAAAGGAGGTATCCAAATTCATTATAACATGCCTGACAAAGAATTCAGTTTATCCCCATTTAAATGCCCTTTAACAACATGAACACATTCTACACAATAGGTTGTGGCTAATTTAGTAGCTCTTGCTTTTTTCTGTGTGGTGACAACTCAGCTTTTGGATGCTGTTCATTTTCTCAGTTGTCCAACACAGCCAGAAGTGCTTCTGGAGCTGTTTGTTAACAGTGGGAGTGGTGGGTGCTAGATAGGTTTAAAATGCCATCTGGAAAGCCACTGAAACAAGGAAAAGTCTTATTTTATTTCCAGACGATACACTGCATACTTTGCCTACAGATCTGGGAATGCCTGGCCTAGCATTGAGCTCAGTGCCCCACTCACTACTTACTTTTTTAAAATTGAAATTACATTGATTTTTGGCCGTGGAATGCACTTCGAAGAAACACTGCTTTCTAATTTCCTCCCACAGGCCTATCTGCCTTTGCTCAGCAATTATGTGGCTTCTCTTTCAAAGTGAACTTCTCAGTTGTGAAGAGGGGGGGAACACATTTCTAAAGGTTTTACCTCATTCTCTCTCCTTGGTTTCATTTGATTTCCTCGTGCTCTTCCTATTTGACATTTTCCTGCTTCAGGACTCTCACTGGAATTCAATTTGGCAAGACAGATGAGCAGAATGTGTGTCTCCAGAGTTATGCATCCTATTTGAAACCTCCAAAGACAGTTAATAAAAGTACTGAGTAAATAAAATTAAATCAGTGCTTGAGCAGTAAAAAATGTTTTCTGATCCATATGTTTTGTGAAGGTGAAGGCAGGTGCAGAATAAGGTCACAGCATAACTAGGGAAAATAATTTCCAGGTTCAAAAAAGGAATTAGTAGATCTTCAAGAAAACATGCAATGCAGATACACCTCAACCATTAATGAAAACTGTAATAGTGTGCCAGTAATTAACAAAACTCTTGTTTTGTCAATGTCTTGAGTTTTTCAACAAGGCTTTTGATTCTAGAACCATTCCATCTACAAATTGTACTTGGTATAGATATTTGCTAAAGGTATTTGTTCAAAGACAATAGTTCTGTAAAACTGAAAAATATTAAATTATTTGTCTGCTTTGCATAAATATTTACATGCTCACTGTATTCCCACATAATAAATTCAGAGGAATTCAAAGACACCCAGTGACAGGTGAGAGTCCATGAAACATGACTGTAATACAGTTTATAAAAAAGGAGTAAAACCATATTCTCATGCTGCATGAGCTGAATGCTGTGGTGTGTCTGAAAATTAAGAGTGCTCTGGGGATATATAGAGAAAAACACATTTTGCTTTGTGGAATGCAAGAATTATTAATTCATAATCTCCTTCTAATTGAATTTCTAAACCACACAGATTAGCATTACATTTACAGCATCTTGATTCATCCCAGTGCAGTTGATTTTTCCAGCTTGTGCTCAGCAGTTTTCAAAGAATCCTTCCTACTGGTGAAGTTTCACAGGGGAGAAAAGAAAATAAGATTTAGACCATGAAAATTCCGAACAAGGTTGCAAACCTTTCTCCCACTTCTTTGAAATGAGTTCGACATGCTCTTTACACATTGAGGGATGTACTGTGGCTTGTGGCTTGGATTTCCATGAGTTTTTATGCCTTGTTTTCTTTCCTAGTGGCTTTTCATGACACCAGAAAATTCAATATATATAGGTCTTTAGTTTGGGGGTAGGATGCAAAGGTAGGCAGAGGGGAGAAGGTCTCACAGCATAAGGTAAATGCATGAGATTGTTTCTGATTTGGGCTGCACCAGGTAGATCACCTGTGGATTTATGTTTTAAGGAGAATTTTAGTGTTTTCTCCTCTTAGATTTCCAACCATCATTAGTTAAATGGCTGCTGCAAAGTTGTGGCTACTGCAAAACAGACCCCTGCTCGTTTTCATACCCTGAGTGTGGGGCAGTAAGTCAACTGCTGTGGTGCATGTTAGTTTAATAAGAATATATGTACGTTTATCATTCATATTTTTAATCTCAACACCCCCCCCCCCAACTTCCTGGCATGATGCATTTGCCATAACATCAACAGTTTGGCATTTTCTTTAACCCCACTGCAGCTTTCTAAGTGGATACCCCTCATGCCATCCTTTCTCATATTTTACTTAGATCAAACCCACGCTAACTGAGCTGTGGTTTCCCATCATGTGTCGTGTGTGCTTATTAAATTCTATTACAATAGTCTGTTTTTTCCTAGACCCTCAAAATTTCATGGTCATTCAGAACTTTGTCACAGGCAATTTTCTCTATAGGTAAGGAACTAATTTATTGTCTAAATTTTACTAATGTTTTATTTTAGACACAGTGATTGTTACTTTTACCTTAACTTCTTTCATGGGTGGAGACCAAGGAATACAGTGACATCACTTCAAAGTACTACAAGAGGCTGTTCCTTGCCACACTCTGCTTTGGAGCCCAGACTTGGGTGTTTCTTTCCATCTGTGGTGCTTTTTCATGTTGAAATTGATGGCAGAAATGAATGACAGGGTTTACAGTGATGAGTGCAAAACCAATACCAGAGGACTTTAAAGTCAGTCTTGAATTCTGCAATTAAAAACAGGAAACTACCACATTTTTTTTTCCGTTAGACTTAATGTTATCACAAACAGAATTTGTTGATCAGGTTGTTTCTGATTTTTCAGAATTTATTTTTCATTTGATTATTGTTTAAAAAAATGTCTCTCAGTGCTAATACAGTGTGGATCTCTAATTCACCCTTACATGGACTTCAAATTTTGACTTTCTGAAAGGTCTTCCCTAATATGGCAGGTTTGTCCCTTTTTTTTTCCTTCCCCCCAAAATTAATTTATTCTGGTAGAAAAAAAAATACCCTTTCTCTTTCCTTTGTTTTAATTCAGATAAAATGTAGTGGTAACATCTGCAATTCAGTTAGAAGTTGTTGGAGTACTGGAAAGTCAGTCAAGTTACTGGAGATGCAAATGGCTCGAGAAGGTTGTAAAGTAGGGGGAATCTTCTCGGCTTTCCTGCTTCTGTCATGTAAGGATGCTGTGACAGTTCAGCACTTGACAGATTCCAGGCAGCTGGAAGAGAGACTTTGCACCAGCTGTTGTGGCATGGTGGATAACTCAGTGAAATTTCTTTACACTCAGTGAATCTTTCTCACAATATTTCTTTTTTTAAAAAATTATTTTATTTTACTTACCAGAAAACGTATTTGTCAAAAGCTCTGAGGTGCCTAAGACTGAATAAAAAGCACATGGTACTACTAGAAATGGAGTTCCACAGAGGTGAAAATGGTTCCCTTCCAAACCCCTCCAGATCCATCCACTTCTCTCTTGTAGTCATCTCTCCCAGGAAAAGCCAATTCTGTGAGTAAAGATCAAGTCAGCTTTGACTGAATGTAGAAGAACTAATGATCTAAGAAGAAATACTATAACATAATTTTAATAAACCCATCCTTTCTTTACAGATTTATGCCAGTACCTACATGGAATTAGGGCAGGGTAGAAGGCTTGGCAGCTTGGAAACTGAAATGCAGAAAAATAAGGAGGGGAAAAGTTATCTGGTTGTGTTTTTTTTTTTTTTTTTTTTTTTTGTGTGTGTGTGTGTGCATGTGTGTGTGTGTGTTTTTGTTTGTTTGGTTTGGTTTGCTTTTTCTCCCCTGGAAAAGCAATTTGGGATCATGTAGTGATTATATAAAAATGTTTGCTGTTTTATCAATAAAAAATGTTGTTCATTCCTCCCATTTCAGAACCAGCTGGGAACAAGTGTTAAAAAAAACGATGCACCTTTGTGTTCCATACCGATAGTAAGTGCATTTTGATTTAGAAAGAAGAATATCGGTGGCCATAGGGCAGTGGTACTAATTGTCAGCTTTGTTAAGAATCTCTATTTGCTCCATGGACTTCAGCAGCCTCCAAGAGACCCTTTGTAATTAGAAACCACAGCAGAGTTGTGGCTTCAGATTTTTTCTCTTTCCTGTCAGTACAAAGAGCTTTTCCTTTCTCTGCTACAGTTAGTGCAAAGGATTGATGTATTTAATTTTATTCCTTTTGAATTAAAGAGGGAAAATAATAATAAAAAAAAAGAGAGAACCCAAAGGAAAGAGGTGATTTTATGCTGTGTCTGTCAGGATGAGCCCTCTGTCAGCACTGTGGTTCTTACCTCCAAGTGGCTGCACAACCCTCTCTGCGAATGAATGAACAGCAGCCAAGAAGGGGAAAGATCACAGAGGTGCAAATCCCTCCTCAAATCATTCAACGATGTGCTGGTATCAGGATTGTTCCAGAAAGAAGTTGCTGTGCTCCTCTGCTGCTTGATTTTGAGTCAGCTCTGCCTTCACACCCATCCTTTCCAAACTCAGCCTTGCCAGGCAGGGGCAGACCTGGGACCACACGGATGGGAACAGGCAAACCCTACTCTGTGCATTGAAGGGAAAATTAGCAATGTGCAAATTTTCAAAATGGTTATCTGGATTGTGATATGGCTCTTGTGAAGAAAATGCAGAGTAGGGTGAAAAAAAAATCAGTATAGCAGGAGATAAATTAAAGGCTTCAAGAACTGCAAGGAAAAATCTCCAGAGTTCAGCAGCATAAAGGGAGCCTTTAACACAGAAAAGAAAAAGGCTTCCAAATCAGAAACAAAGAAGATTTTTAAAAAACTTCACACTGTTCTGACTTTGCTTTTCAAAATCAGTTACCAGAGGTGACTGTATTTCTAATATGGTTTTATTTAAAAGCTTTTAAACAATGTTGGGGAAAAAAACCTGCTACTCGGCTTGACCTTAGTTCGGTGTTTTAGCAGTACACATGGTAGGAGGCCTTTTAGGTAACGAGAAGCAGCTGTTACTGCCCTCAGCACATAATCTACAAAGCCATTCAGTGGAAGTGAATAACTATTTATTATCCCTTTTCTTGCAAAACTTTTAGGACTAAACAGTAGGTTCATAAGCACGCCAGAAATAGCACCTCATTTTCCATTGAATAAGGTCAAAATAAGCCATTGGAAACTGATGATCACCTACTTTAACAAATAAGAAATGCATGAACTATCCAATGGAAATCAACCACACGAGGACCTCTTGCTGTCTGGCATTGCGAAAAGGGGAGCTCCTGGTACCTCCCTTTGGGTTTTCCTGGATGACATACTGAATTTACAGTACTGAATTTACAGTTCTGCAAACATTACATCATATATCTCCTTGTCTCGAGGGTGATTTCTAAAAGAAAGGGAAAAGATCCCCAGGGAGATCAAAGACAACATTCAGTCCCAGGACATACTCTCTGTTCCTTTTTTCTTCATAGGGGAATTGAGAAGTAAAAATTATTAATATTTTAACATCTTTTTTTTTCCACAAAAGAAGCTGTTTTACCCAGAAAATCTTATGTCTTTCATTGGTCTGTGTGAAAACCTGAAGCACAAGTTAAAGTTTCCCCTTAGTAAGGTGTAGTTGTTCTCCCAGGGAAGCCTGAACTCAGTTTTCCTTGCTCTGACAGTGAGCAAGAAGAGGCTCCCTGTGTGTGAAAATGATGAAGTCTGGCATAACAACTGCTGATACCATTGCATGAGGAAGATTAGACTAACCTGAATTACAGACATTAAGTCAGACAGGTCTCTGTAACTATCATTTACAATAACCTCCAGAATTTCTTAGCATGGCAAATTAAAAGTAAGGGATTTGTGTAATGTAAGAGAGCAACGAAGATCAGTTGCTGGGCACTAAATTCTCTCAACACCCCCCCCCCCCCCCCTCAAAACCACAAATATAGAGTTTTAAACCTAATTTCACAAATTCTGTCTAATTTAATGGGTATGTTTGTAAAAATGAAACAGGGAAGTATCCTGAATATCTCTCTTCTTTCTGATCTGTTCTCACCAACATTTCTGGTAACCATTAGAGTGTTTCAGGCTAAAACTTGTCACTCAGTACTGACTGGTTTAAAAGTAGTCAGTGTGACTTTGAGCAGGCGGGTAGGCAATGGAAGTAGATGGGCATCCAGCTCAGAAGTTTGGGTATTTTTTATCTCCTGGAAAATGGGCCACTAGTTAAAAGGCATAAACCACTAGAGATGCTGAACAAAGCCCAGGGGTTTTGCATTGTACCATGTGATTTTTGTTTGTGTCAAGAAAGAAATAAAAACCCTAAACCAACAAGACAAAAGAAAATAAACTCCTTGACAGCTGGTCTGATTTCTCTGAAATAAAGGTTAACAGATTTGGGAATGCAGTGTTATGAGTTAATTTCTTCACCTGAAACTCAACAACCCTGAGGATCTGCAAGGCAAGTCTTAGATATCTTCAGTTAATAGCTGTGATATTTTAAATAAAAAAGGAGTCTTTTGAACCATGTTTTCTCATGTAATAGGGAAACTAAGAAATGTAACTTTCTTTAAGGGACTCCTTATATGTCTTTCTCTTGTTTTTGCTCATTACATTTGACTCCTATGACTGAATCCATCCTGAATTTGCAGTAAATAACTAAAAAATGTATTGAAGTAGTTGTTTGAGGTGTTCTTATGCTATAAGTTTTAATTAACATGAGGCTGTGGCACAATGAATTTTTGTTTCCACAACAGTTGCCACAGAAACACGACCCACCTCTAACCTTACATACTGCAGAATAAATATGAAAATGGTTAATGAGAGAGCAGTATTTTCCATTTACTAGTCTGAGAAAATTAGAAGCATATGCTTAAGCTGTGTGTCATTTTTTCCCCTTTTTGTTTATCTGGTAAAATATAAATGAGAGCAGGTTCAGGCCTTGCTAGCTCCTTCAGTAACTGAAGGATTCCTATTTACACCTGGATCTCTTTGGTTTTCATATTTCCCTGGTTGCCTAATTAAGTAGTAAAGAAGAAATCCTTGAGTTATTGTGCAAATAGGTGGCAGGGCACAGCTGAATCTCCACTGGTCTTGGCAGAGATGCTCCAGCTTTGCCTGGGACCTTCTGATCCCAGGGGCTCCAGGGAGTCTCTGTAAGATTTTGGGGTCACTAATTTAGGTTAGTCCTTATTGCTGTAGTGATAGCAACAGTCCTTTGAGGAAAACACCCACCATCTTGCAGAAAGGACAAGAAAGTTTGGATATGCCATGGAGTGGCTTCACCACCTCATGTCTACATCAGATGTTGCTAATGACAGATCACTCCCTTCCTCTGCTCATTCTCAATTAATATTGAGTCATTAATAATGAGTGAAACACACCTGGTGAGGAGCAATGGGTTGATATGAGAGTTATATGAAAAAGGTGCTGATTTTAATGAGCACTCAGAATCCTGATGGAATCTCAAGAAGGAGTAAAGCCACATGGAGAGATGTTAGACACAAGAAGATATTTTCATGGTTGTTCTCCAGATGTTTGTGCCATCAGAAGGGGTTTCACTGGGATATTGCAGCTGCAGGGTTTGTCTTAGCAAAAATAAGTGATGCTCACCAGGAGACTACAGCACCTCTGCTCTGGCTCTGGTTGCAGAAAGTTCATCATACATGTGTCTGTGCACACACTCAGATATGTGAAAAAAATCCACATTTTGCATCTACTGCTGGTCCTGGGCTGCAGTGCTGCCACTATTTCCATGAGTCCTAAATTCATTTGGCTTTCTCAGGCTGGTTTAGGGAATGTAGAGCAGGAAGTACCATCTTCCCACTTGCACCTCTGGGGTGGCAGATTGGCTACACAAGATAAAGTAACAGAAAAAGTTGAAAACTTTTGAAATTGCCTGTTTTTAGAAAATGCTCTCTAGATGATAAAATTTATTTAGTTGGCACTGGAGGGAGTGGCATGTTTGAAATAGGAGTGCTGAGTTTTTGGGCATGATCTTGTATTCACGGTCTTTGACTGAGAGGATGCTGGTACCTGTTTGTGTGTGAGTGAAAGGCAGAGGAGCAAAATAAATATTCCATCCAGCAGAAATATGCAAGTGAAGGACCTGATTTTGGAAGTCCTGAGTAGCACTGTTGATGTTTTCTGTGGAGATGTAATATGGATCACCCTTTGGAAGTTTTCTGGCTGTTTTTGTACCGCTGAACCGAGCAGACTCAACAGTGGGCGAGGAGAAGCTGTGTGGGGTGTTGTACACATGTGGAGTGCACACTGCTCTCAAAGACTTGTCTGTGTGGCTGCTCAGAGGCCTGTAGTGCTCTGCCCAGTGTTTTATTTTTTCTTTTAAAAAGCTTCCAAGCTCTAGATTTTCCTTTTGAAATTTGACTGGCAGTACAGGTCAGTGAGCCGAGTCACAAATCCCTGATGCTGATGTCTCCCTTTCAGGTATCAAACACATACATGTTTAAGGAACAGAGCCCTTCAGGCTAGAAAAATAAACATTCAGATGAAACCCTTTTCCTACTGCTACCATAAGCCTAACTCACAGACAAATGAAAACCTGATGAAGGATATATGACAGGACCTATTCCACTCCCCCTCGATGACCTCAATCTATCACAAATGTAACTGGCCTGTATCATGCCAAGCAACCCAGGAAACTGTCAGTGCTGCCAATAAATCACCTCAATCACGAAGTTATGAGCTCCCCACAAAGGCTGCCATAATTCCTGATGCTCAAGTAGCCACAAGCCTTGGGGTTGCTGAAGTTTTGAGAGAGGTTCCCTCCTGTTGTCACGCTCGTTAGATCAGAGAGAAACGTTTCCCCCTCGCCCAGGGAGAAACAGGAGTGAGTTTACTGTTGCTTCATTCTTGGGGTAAAATGCCTCCTTTGTTCTGGTGCTGGTAATAAGCTGAGGCACCCACCATCATGAGAAGCATATGACAGATGCCTTTCATTGTTAGAGGAACAGAAGGTCATCCAAAAGGGGTGTGGGTTCTGGTTCCTCTGGAGTAGCTGCTGTGTAAGCAGTGGTTGGTAGGTAGGGCTGTGCTGGAGGAAATTTCGGGTCTGTTTTGTATAAGCTGCACTGCCTACATGGGAGTTTGGCTGAGTACTGCTCTTTTTAGTCATTCTATCCCATTTTTGCCTCTTTCATCCTCCCCACTGTGAAACACAGGCAATTTTCAGTAGTGGAGAAACTTTCTTTTACACCTTGTAGCTGGTGATTCCCTACACTGATACAACAGTCATACAACATGGTAATAATTCATTGCCACGTCGATTTCTCCAGTGTAAATGTGATTCGAGTTGCTCCAGCACAGTTGAGTTTCAATAGGTCTGGGCCCAGAGAATATTCCATACAGTGATAATACCAGTATTACCAATGGATGGCAGCATGGTCAGTGCTTGCCACAGAGCCTTCCAGCCCATTGTGCAACGTAGAGCTGGGACCAATATATTTATAGGTTTGCTCATTACTAATAGTTTGGAGTTTGTTGTTGCACTGCAGAATTTTTAATTTTTTTTTTTAAGTGGAACAATGCAGCAATGGTTCTATGCTGAAAAGAGAGGCGCATGTGACTATTTCATATTTCAGTTCAGTAACTTTTTTTTCCTTTCTCATTTTAGTGGCACTATGCTCAAGAAACACAGAAGCTCTCTTGATATCCTCATCCTACATGCTGGCTGTCACTTCTGTCTCTTTGCTTCCTCCAGGATGACAGATACACTGCCTCTGAGCAGGCAGAGACTTCATATCAGTCAGTCAAATATAGTTCTGCTTACACTGAATAAACGACACATTTAATGGCACATATTAGAATAAAAAGACAAGGGAAAATAAAACCTAGTTTTTAAAATAGAAAGCCTTTCCAGAGGCACAGAATGATAAGAAAAGCATCATTCTTCTGTTACAAACAAGAACCTGACATCTGTTTTAAAAGTCTGCTTTGAAATATGGTAGTAATAGTGTTGTTGTGGGTAGGAAGATCTAGGATTAGAATTAAAAAGTTTATAAAGAGGAGTTGTAGTTCTTTTCCAGATCTGAAATTCAAGCAAGAACTAAGGAGAAACAAAGAGAACTAACTGTCTTGATTGTAATAATGACTTATGAATTTGTGAGGAAAGAGGGCAGAAACATCTGAGAACTGAGCAATGCAAATACTGGTGAACTATTCCTTATGAGATCCTGGTGTGAAATCATTATCCACAGAAACTTGCAAGGAGCAATATATTGACAATACTTGAGAAAAAAAAACATTGAATAAGAAAAGTCACCAAGCTATTTAAAAGGATAGAAAAAGTTCTTTTTATGTCATGCCCTGAATCAAAGTCATACCAGAGATCTGAAATATTGCCATAGAATTATCAAACTGTGATATGCTCTGCTATAACCCTCAGACATCCTATTCTTTATTTTATTTTCCTCTTTTCTCTCTTTTTGGCATTAGGTTAATCATAATAGCACTTCATCTACCTCCTCCCAAATTCCCTGGCAGACCCATGCATGGATGTAGGCTCTTAAATAGAGTCCTTGATTGCCCTCGAGGTTTGCTCAAATGCTCTGACATTAAAAATGCTTCTATAATGTGCAGGCCAGAGCATGTATTTATAGATTTGGCCTGAACCTTGTATTGTTTTGCCAAAAATACCTTGCTGCTACTTTTATAGATCGAGTTATTTCCCCTAGTCAGGAGCATTCCTGCCCATCAGCACCGTTTGGGTGCTCCCATAGGCTTTGGGAGGAGTCAGACCAGGGATGAAAGGCCTGATGGACACACATCACCTTCATCCACGAACACCCCAGCCACTGGCAGGGCTGTGCCAGTGGGAAAATACTGCCCTTAAATCCTATGGCAGAAAAGGCCTTTGTGTGGGTCAAAGAAGGGATTTCCCCCACCCCTTTCTTGTCCAGCTACAGCTGGATAAACAGGGTTAATTTTAATGTCTCTTGTTGCTCAGATCCCATTCCATATGTCCTAATTAACCCTGTCTCATTCTGGCTAAAGGTTTCTGTTAACACCTTCTTTTCAGTGTTCCTGGGCAGGCTGAATAAACAGCCCTGTGTACAAAGTCCCATTAACATGCAAACGCCCAAGTTACACTTTGTGCTGAACTTCATTAGTATGGAAAGATGCATTTCCCAGTGGGAGGTCCCTTGGGAAAGAATTAGTGCAATTATGCATTTTTGGTCACTGCTCAGTATCACGTGGGTGAAACCTGCAACTTTTTCTTGGAGTGTTTCATTTCGTGAAAAACAAAATTTTCTTTGGGAATGTATTTCACCCATTTGCTCATCTTTTCTGCTGAATAATACACCGGCAAGTAACTTTGCCAAACCAGTGAATTTGAAATCACTCCGTGAGAGGGTTTGTGTAAGATAACATTTGAATGTATAAGAAGAGTTTTATGGGGCCAAACTGAAGAAATGCTCTTTCCAAATGATTTTTCACTGAGCTTGTGTAGTGATGCACATCCAGTAAAATAAAGCTGGCTTAGATTTTGCTGCTGTTTTCCCAAGGAAACAAACAGAATGCTTGCAAGCTATTTTCAGTTCAGTACTAAAAAAATTATAAAGAACAAAAAAATCCCTCAAAACAGCAACCACAAAAAACCTGCCCACCCAAACCTAACTATAATTTATTGCGTAATTCTAGATTTTAAGGTCTAGGCAGCTTTAAATTAATACACACAAAATGAGGATAAATTGCTTAATCTCAACAATTTTATTACTCAAACTCTTTTCCCCCTATACCACTCTTTATAAATTATTCACTCTGCTGTGGTGAATGTAGAACATCAATACTCATTATTTTTAATTTCAACTTAGAAGACAAGATGTTTTCATTATCATTTTCATTTTAATGTGTAATAAAAATATAATATTTTGCCTGCAATGTATCAATGGGCTCAGCTGTGTTGGTACCCATCCCTCTAACCTAAGTGCTTATGCATGCAGGGATACACAATAGGCTGTGTGCCCAATTAAAAATGTTGTTTGGATGGTTCTGATTCTGAGGACACAGTGGCTTAACTGCTTTTTATGTCAGCTGAGGTGTTTATATTATGTGTAGGAAAGCATATGCATTTTGGACCTGTGGTATATTTTGGGCGGCAATACTGCCCTGTGACAATGGGTTTCACAGCTTTATTTTTATTCTGTATAAAATAAAGCATTTTAGCCTCTATTTAATTGCTGCCAGGTCATTGAAGAGTCTATTGGTTTATTTATAATTATTTTGAGAAAACACAAAGCAATGGCTCTTTCAGGCAATGCAGTCTTGAAGTGTGTCTGTCACTTTTCTTCTCTGAGTTCCCTCTCTGAAATAAATGCACCAGATATTTCCAGTTCCAGTTTTAAGGGAAGAATTTTGATGCTATTATGCCATTCTTTTGAGGCCCTTCTATTTTTGCAGCATCTTTTATGGCAACCAGTGCTGTAGACACGAGAACTCCACTGGTTTATTGAGGGACTGCATAATCCTTTTCCTTTTATTTTACACACATCCTTAAAAACACACATTTGTCCCTGAACATTTTACAATACATTTGCACAGATCCCTCCACAGTGTCAGCATATTTTTTTCTGAATGGTTTTCTTGCTGTAGGAAACATTATTTCTCACAGTACTTGTTGTTCTGTGTGTCTTTTGCCTGCCAGGCTGGTGTATAACTGCAGCTCTTTCAAATCCTCTGAAATTCTTCTTAGTGTTCTCTCACCTCAGCAAATTGAAAAAATTCTGCCTCTGTTTATAATTGTTTTTTTTCTCCTCCTATGGCTCTTTCTACCATTCATGAATTCCTTCTTCAAAGGTGTTCTTGAAAATCTCTTTACTGACAGATATTTATAGCATAACATCTACTTATAACTATTTTTTGATTTTTTTCTGCTATTTCCTGTGAAAAATTGTCTATTGAAACAAAAAATAAATATTGCATGGGAAAAAACAGGCTATTTCCCCTCCCAAATTATTTCTTTGTTTTATGCCATCAATATTTGGGTCCATCAGAAACCTGTGGTATGTGCAACACCATAAACATGTTCAAGGAGAGAAGAGGACAGATTCATTTCCAGACGAAATATTGACTTTCTAAACAGTGTGAAAAGAGGCATAACTTTACCTGTCCTAAGAAGACATATAACTCTACCTGTTTTAGGTAGATTTAACTCACAGTTGTGTAATGACTGAGCTGAATGAAGGCACAAAGCAAGGAAAGACTGCAAGGATGGACAGGTCTGAATGAAAGTATAAATCACAGTATAGATAATTCAGATTATTTATCTATATCTCTCAATCTGCTTCTACAACTACCTAAAAACACACACTCTCCCCAACAACCCCTCCCTCTGTGATAAGGGAAGCAGCATAAAAGACCAAAAAATTCTAGTTTAATGTGAAACAAAGAGTTATTATGCCAAATAACTTTTTATCCTAAAAGACTCTTTTGTTTCTCAATTGATGAGGTTAATGTGCATGTAACAATTTATTATGCAGCACTATTTTTCCAATGTATGCAGGTTTACAACATCTCCTCCTTGCTTAGAGATGAAAACCTCAGTTTTCTTTGTTCTTTAAAAGGTTCGACAGCTGACTTGAGACAAAATCTCCCCACACCTTTTTTCTTCATAAAAATTGAATTTTTCGTTATAAATATTAATGAAATCAAAAGCAAAGTAATAATTACTATGCAGCAAAGGGGCTTTACAATTTAAGGTTTTTTTCTTGTGTTCTAAGGAAACATTCTAGAACACCGCGTATAACTGTCCATGCATTTCAGAAGGGCCAAGATTTCATCACTAGTTTTTAATTTTATTTTTTTTAAATTCTGTAATGGTTGCTAGGGATATCTTCATTGACAGACTATCAATATAGCAATCTGAGGTCTGCTCAATCCATGTTACTCCAGGAATTTACAACACAAAATTATTTTTTCTTATAGAAAATTTTTATAGGGAATTGATGTATCAGAAAAAGCTCTAAAAGTATCTTGTTTAAGAGAAAAAATGAAAAACTGTCCATACTGGTTTTATGTGGGCAGGACTCTTCTATGGCCATGCCATTTTCTTTTAAAAAAATCCCCTTTCAACAACAGTTTTTTGATGAGGTGGTAATTTGAGGCTGGGCTAAAGGTAGTATAGAGGCAGAGCAGAAATGTGGAATCACTGTCAAATATATTGTCAACATTCAGAAATTAAAACATCTGTTTTCTTATGCCCATATTGCTCAGCATCTTTAGGCTCAGAGGTTAATATTTAGGAAGTGAAGTTTCATCATTTGTGTATTGTCCTGAATTCCTTCTTGAGGGAATGGTTGGGGTTTTATTGTGAGCTCTCAGCATCTGTAGAAACAACTGCAACAGCAATATCTGCCAAAATCCTCATTTTGGGTGGGGGAAGAACCTCCTCATACCTTCCCAAGTCACAGCAACAGCTCATTTCTGGCATTGAACATCACAGTGAGTGCATGTTACATGTGTACTCTGCATGACCTGCATTTTGGAGTAAATGAAGTTACAAGCTCTGTTCTTTAAATTCATTTGACTCCCAGCAGAGCATATGTAATATCTCATAACAGACTGCAGACAGGATAATATTTCTGCTGTTTGAATTACCAACAAATCTTTTAATTTATGAGTTTTGCTCCATTTTTAGAAGAGTGCTTGGCCAAGTAGTTTTGTTTTCTTGTTAAATACTATGCACAGCATTTATTCCTTGAAAAGTTACCAAGGTCACCTTAATAAAAGCTTTTATTTTAGTAGATTTATTTAAACTGTATGATGTGAGAGTGCATAATATTTTCAATCAGTTTGAAAAGCTAAAAACCAAACCACTAGAAATCTGTTAGGATGTAGAGTATTATGAGGCATTTTTAAATAATTCATATAGGAAAGTCTGATTTCTGCACTGTAGCAGCGCCCAAAGCTGCTGTCCTGTGGTACTGTGTGCATGTTGTACCTTGACTTCAGAGGAGTGTCCAAGTGTGCAGTCAGTCAAGATCAGGATCTGGACCATGTGTCAGGTTTGGGGGTCAGTCTGGGCTTTGCTGTCACCTGAACTTGCTTGTAGTTGTAGACTTGGAACAGCAGAACCAAACTCTGTCCATTCCCAAGGCTCAGCATCTGCTGTGCTGAGCTGCATCATCCATGCAAGGTTTGAAGGGTCCAGTGGGTCAACCTTATAATTCTGAGTACTGAACTCTCAATAAAAAACATGGCTGTGAGGTAGAAATACAGTTTGGGCTGGATTTTGCTGCAAAGGACAGTAACAATGGTTGGTTTTATTTTCTACAGACAGATTGAGAAGCTGAAAACACAACTTTATTTGGAGGGTTGTGAGGCTGGATATAATTGAGCTGGATATACTTGAATTTTTCAAGTGAAATGAAAAAAAAATCAGAATTTCTTTCTTTTAGCTCAAACAAACACATCCCCATCCAAAAAGCAAAGCAAATAAGGACTTAAAAGTAAAACATTCAGAAAAAAATAAATTTAAAACATTGAAATAAAAATGTGAATTTTTCTTACTTGTCTAAAAGTATTTGTCACAGTTAATCATGGTCTTTAGTCTGATCTTGCATTTTAGATTAGGGGTTTTAATGTAGGTTTCTGCAAAAATAAGGAGTCAGGGGTGGGCTTGGGTCCATATTTTGCTCAGGACTGAAGGCAGAGGGAGAAGCCAGTCCAGAAGGACCCTCTGTAGCACCAAAGTGATGGAAACATTACTTATTTGAACGAACTAAGACAGCTAGAAATAAGTGATCTTATAACCCTAATGCATCCATTGATTGGAGGAACAGAAATGTCTCGAATCTTTGAGCTGTGGTGGAGTTTAGAACCAGTGATGCCAAGTACACTTTTGGATATTTTTGAATCCCACAGAATACTGAACAACTGACTGTAATCTTTGGTGTTCACAAGGTTTTTATTTACGGTGTGATTTCCACAGGCAGAGTCTTTATTTGCACATTTGACACAATGGCTGGAGGATGTTGGTAAAATACCACTGCTGCTGCAGGCATCAGATCTCTAGTAACTCACCTCAATTATGACTTTTGCCCTTGAACTGGCTTATTAAAAGCCTTTAAATGTCAATGCTGCCCCACAAACTGCAGTAGCACAGCTCAAGCATCTCCCTGTGCTTTGAAACTTTATCCCTTCCTGTGGAAGCTGTTGCATAAAAACCCATTTTTTTCAGCCTTGATGATTCTCTAATTCCGTAAAATCTTCTTAAACATCTTATTCTGTATTAGCTGAGGGTGTGAGGAAGCAGATGATATAGCAACATTTTACTGTTAACTTGTTACTTGAGTATCTTAAGAAAGTAATTTATTGTTTTGACAGTATTAGTGAGCAATAAAGAGTTACAAGTTTGTGCTTTGTTGTACTTTGTGGGCCTTTATTCTGTGTTCTATAGGCTTTCTTACAGGCTTTCATCCAAGCATCTGCCTAGGGACAATTAGACAAGTATGCATTTTGGATACACATTATGAGGCAATTAAATAAGAGCTGTGCTCCTCAGAGAGGGGATGGAGTGAGATCTGGAACATTAATTACCGGGACATCATGAGAAACTGCAGTGAAGTAACTCAGCTGGTTCCAGCCTGAGCTTACAACCAGGCTGCAAACCCACTGCACGTCAACACCGAGACACTGGATGGAAAAGGGGGACAGGAGCCAGGGCAAGAAACCCTTCCTAACAGCTTAGGGACATGTGGGAGCTCTTCATAAACAAATAAAGCTGCTGCCCTGAATCCTTCAAAAAGAAGACGAAAGAACTACTGAAAGTGCCTACTGGTTTTGATTTCCACATTGGTTACTGTGAGGAAAGGCTGAGAGGGTTGGGATTGTTCAGCCTAGAGAAGGGAACTGAGAACCCCTTCCAGTGCCTAAAGGGGTTCCAGAAGAGCTGGAGAGGGACTGGGGACAAGAAGGACAGGACACAGGGAATGTCTTCCCACTGCCAGAGGGCAGGGATAGGTGGGATATGGGGAAGGAATTTTTCCCTGTGAGGGTGGGCAGGCCCTGGCACAGGTTGGGCAGAGCAGCTGTGGCTGGCCCATCCCTGGAAGAGTCCAAGGCCAGGTTGGAGCAACCTGGGCTGGTGGGAGGTGTCCCTGACCATGGCAGTGGTGGGACTGGATGGGCTTTAAGGTCCCTTCCATCCCAAACCACTCTGTGACTCTATGAGTCTCTGGTTCTATGGTCAAATGAACTAACCTAAGAAGGCACAGAAATTACAGTTTTACAGGTTTTCAGTGGGTCTTGCTGGCTGTTTGAATGTTGCATGCACACTTTCTTATGGTTAATAATACCAGAAAAATAATATAAAATACAAAGATGCCTAAATTAATAAAAGGCTGAGTTTTAGGTAGCAAACCCCTGAACCAGAGATCTGCTGCAAACTGCTCTGTATGGCACACTTTGGTGAGTCTATCCTGAGTTCTCTGGTTGTGAGGGCCAAAGCAGAGAGAAGGTGGCTGCAAAACAGGTGGGTAAGTTCATGTTTTCCAAGCCTATCCCATAATTTTTCCTGAGGGTTCTGGGTCTGACTGACAGTTTCAGTGACTCCTTCCTGCTCTGCATGTGACAAGATGCAGGAATGACAGCTGCAAGAAGGGGTTCATGCCTGATGAAGGGGAGGAGGATGAGGATGCAGGGGATGATGCTGCAGGAAGACCATGTCAGCAGCAACGTTATGGGTGTAGATGAGTAGTATGAGTTTCAGTGACAAAAATGGTGTAAAGGACAGAGGAAGAGCCGTGACAGGAATCTGTGCTGTGTTTCTGTGCTGGTTTAAAGGTAAACCAGCAGGAGAAATAAACCCAGGTCAAGAGAGATTATAAATCAGTTACAACTTAATAAAAATATTACAATAAATGAAATGATACAAAGACAAATTGGTTTTAACCCACAAAACCCCGTAGTGTACCCCAGCCCCCTGGGGCACAAACACAGTGGGGTTTGGTGGCCTCTGTGCTGAGCCCCACGTGGTTCCCTTGAGGCCAAAGAAAAAGGAAGGGACAAACCTGTTGCTGCAGATGATGGCACAGTCTGGTGGAGAGGGGTGGGCTCCTCCTGTCCAGGTTCTGCTCCTCCTCTGGATCCAACAAGTGGCCCCAGAAGTCCCAAATCCCCAGATTCTCTCCCCTCAGGTACAGGTGGGAGCCCCCAGTCCCTCCCCCAGGGCAGGGAGTCCCACACTGGGGGATCTGACTCTGGGAGTCAGGGGGGATTTTGGAATGGTTGCTGGCCCCTGAGCAGAGCTGAGCCCTCAGGTGGGTGTGGAGGTGCCAAGGCTTCTTTCCCAGCCAGCTCCCAGCCTGAGGGCTCAGCTGTGCCTTGGGCAGCTGCTGCCAATGGACCATTGGGAACAGTTCATGGGCAATGGCCCAGAGGGTTTAGAATGCACAGCTTTGGTCACACCCACACAGGGATAAACTGGTCCCACCTGCTGAACTGGGACAGTTTCTCAGGTCTCTCAGGAGCCCACGTTATGCTGGGCTAGCATTCATTAAATGCCATTCCATGGTTTTGAGGCTGCAGCTGATCTCATGCTCAACTGCTTTGGCATCAATTCTTGCCTAATGCCACCCCTGTCAGTAGACACTCCCCAAGATGATACAGTTAGAAAAGATCTGGGCAGGAAGGATTAAGTCTTCAAATGTTCTGAAACTGAAGATGACTGGCAAAGAGTGGGACCTGCAGAGTGTGGACTGACAACTGTGCTTAGGCTGTGGATTTGAGCATTTGATGGGAAGGTGGAGGAACCACGCACAGCCATGCTGGAAAATGAACTGATGGGAAAGAGGAAGAGTTGGGGAGGGAAAGATCAGAGCTCATTTTTGAGGGGTTTAAGTTGGCAGAAGGATGTGCAGCAGGAGATTCTGTCAGGGCAGTAAGAGACAACATCTAACAAGATGTTGTCAAAGATAGACTTGTGAACCTCCTCTGAACAAATATCAGGGAGCTGTTCTTAGCGAAGTTTTGGGAACGAGATTTGAATACCAACACTGAAGAAGCCTACTTGACTTCCTTTTATTTTATGACTTATTTTTTGTGTGTTACTTTCCCTGTGCATTGGGTACATACAGAAAATCCAACTCCCCAGCAGTCTCCAAGTGAGCCCTTTTGTGGTGCCAGCCCACCATGGTGCCACCAAATCATTGCCAGCAGAGAAAGTCCACAGGAATCTCAGAATGATTTTGGTTGGAGGGATCCTTAAAGCCCATCCAGTCCCACCCCCTGCCATGGGCAGAGACACCTTCCACTAGTCCATTTTGCTCCAAATCCCATCCAACCTGGCCTTGGACACTTCTAGGGATGGAGCAGCCACAGCTTCTCTGGGCAACCTGTGCCAGGACCGGCCCACCCTCACAGGGAACAATTTCTTCCTGACATCTAGTCTAAATCTCTCCTCTTTTAGTTTAAACCCATTCCTCATTGTCCTCACACTTTCTGCTCATGAACAGAAAACTGAATGGGGCTCAAATTTGTCAAATAGTGAAGAATTTAAATGCCCTTATTTTAATGTCTGGAAGCTGATTTCTGTAAAAAAGCAGCAAAGCATCACAGGAATGGATAAATTTATCAGGTTCTGTGAGGAAGAGCCTTTCCATGGAGTGGAGGGGGCTCTGTGAATTACAGCAGGGAAGTCACAGCTAGCTGGAATGTGGGAAGCCAGATTTCTCCCTGGACTCTCTCTGGTTGCACCCTGAGAAGGTTTGGAGCAGAGAATCCTGAAAACACTCTGGTTTAGACACTGCTCTGCCCACACAACCCCAAAGGAGCCTTTGGCTAACCCTTGAGCCGAGTTGAGCCGTGCTTTAAGGTACGCCTGTGTTTTCCCTTTGGCAAGGCAGGGACAAACTCAGCCTTGGATGGAAGTCAAGCTCCCCCAGGGCTGTTCTCACTCACATCCAGCTGTTTGGTGACCACTGGGGCTCTCGTGGTGAGTCAAGATGGTTGTGGGCAGCAATGATCTGTGAGCGATGGCTTTTCCTCTGGTTGGGCTGAGACAGGGTGAGGGAGATGAGGTCTGCCATGGTGGCTCCTAAAGTCAGGAATATTTCCCATAGGAAGGAATATGGCTCAGAGGGACATGGGGGGACATGGGTGGGAAATGGGCTAGCGGGAGATAAATTCATGTTAGGGGACCCAGGTGTTGTGGAACTTCAACCCCTAAATTTGCCATTAGAAGCAATTTTTTGCCATGACTCTCTCAGATCTGGTTTCCAGATGCTTTAGCTATGGGTAGATGCATTCAGTTGAGTCTTTGCGTTTTTGGGGGTGAAAAAAATAAAAAGAATAAAGAAAAGGAAAAAGAAAATCTTGCAAACTCATTGCTCAGCTTTCTCTTCTGTTAGGTTTGGAGCAAAAAAGAAAAGAATCTTAAAGCCCACAAATATTTGTATTTAGCAATTCAGTGGTTTTATCTCTGCATGAGACCAGGCAAGGAGAGAGAATGCCTTGGAAACACAGATTAAAACATCTCTTTAAATAGTGGTCCTAAACCCCTCCATGAAATTTCTCATGGCAATTTAATTAAAATTAAAGATTGAGACTGAGTAACACCTCTGAAACTCAAGGACTGAAATACCTAATTATAACACCACTTCAATTTTGCAACATGCCTGGGTCCAAATACTGAGCAAAGTTTTCATGTGGATCCCATCTCTACATGTCAAACTTCTTAAAAATATGTCATCTATTAGTATGAGTATTATTACTTATGAATTCTCCATCTAGGAAAGCCAGTGGGAAACAAAACATATTAGTTTAAAGCAGTCCAGAAAGCCCAGTCTGTGAACAAGCTGACTGCAAACCAAGCCTAAAACTGGTCTGCAGTCTGACAGGGCTTTGAATTAATTTCACCCTCTCTTTGCTAGAAAATGAGAAGCTTTCAGACATCCATTTCTGCTTGCTGAGTGATTTTTTTTTGCAGTTTTCATAATGTGCTGCAGCAGAATACTGTGGTTTTCAAGATGAAATAAGCAATTGTCCAGGTTTGGAAGAGTGGGCATCAGCCAGGATTGTCTGCTGGCCCAAATTCCCTGCCTGTGGTGAGTTCTGCTGTGGGATGAGGGCAGCTGGGAGCTCACGTGGGACACACAGTGGGCAGTGGGAGAAGGATGTGGAGGGGTTGACTAGGACATACTAAGAGAGGGTGTCTAGTTTTGATGCCACAAGATAAATTCAATTTGTCCTTCCCTTCCACACAGCTGGAACACAGGACAGGTAGCTCATCCATTGCTACCTTTGCAGGGACATTTCTAAGGACAAGAAGGATCACAAGAGAAAATATTTCTCCCTGAGTCCTTAGGCATTTGCACTCGTTTGCCCTCTTTCCTTCTACTTTCTTATCAATCTTTTCTCCCAGGTATTGAGTGGCAGGACAAGAGCAAACAGCCCAAGTTGTGTGCCAAAGGAGGTTTAAGGTGGGTATTTTCTTCCCTGAAATGGTGGCAAAATGTTAGAATGGACTGCCCAGTGCAGTGATGAGGTTACCACCCCTGAAAGTGTTGAAAAAATGTGTGGATGTGACACCTGGGGGCTTGGGACTGTGGTGAGGGAATGGTTGGAGTTGTTGATCTTTTAGGGCTTTCCCAAACTTCAGTATTCTGTGATTCTATGTCTTCCATATGGCAGTTCTGGCATGCAAAGGATGCTCTCAGAGCTGACCTGCAGTGTCTGGGGGCTGAGTGTCTTGTCCCTGCTCCTCCAAGCTCCTTTCATACCCAATGAAGAGAAGCAGACACTTCCAGGAGGGGATTTATAGCACCCATCCCACTGCCCTGGCTTGGGACAGGAGAAATCAACCATGAGATGGGGATGTCTCTTCCCTATGACCACAGAGGCGGAAGAGGCTGCTGGTTCAGGCAAGACTGTGAATTTTCAGTAGGCTGAACTGGGTGAGATGAAACCTGCTCTCAGAAACCAAGTGCACGTGGAGATGCAGCTCAGCATGACTGCTGTCACAGCAAACAGGGAGCTGACAGCAGGGCCAGGCTGGACTGGGGACCAGGAAGCCACAGGAGTAGTCAGGATTTCTCTTTGGGCTTAGGAATGCCTGGACCTCAAGCTGGGAAAACACCAAACTGGAGAGAGGCTGAAGAAACTGAAAAATGTTTTACCTTGTCTGTATGTGCTGGTTTAAAGGTAAACTGGCAGGAGAAATGAACTCAGCTCGAGATTATAAATCAGAGTTACAATTTAATAACAATATTACAATGAATACAATGACACAAAGAGAAATTGGGTTTAACCCACAAACCCAGCAGTGTAACCCAGCCCCGTGGGGCACAAACACAGTGGGGTTTGGTGGCCTCTGTGCTGAGCCCCATGTGGTTCCCTTGAGGCCAAAGAAAAAGGAAGGGACAAACCTGTTGGCGCAGTTGATGGCACAGTCTGGTGGAGAGGGGTGGGCTCCTCCTGTCCAGGTTCTGCTCCTCCTCTGGATCCAACAAGTGGCCCCAGAAGTCCCAAATCCCCAGATTCTCTCCCCTCAGGTACAGGTGGGAGCCCCCAGTGCCTCCCCCAGGGCAGGGAGTTCCACACTGGGGGATCTGACTCTGGGAGTCAGGGAGGATTTTGGAATGGTTGCTGGCCCCTGAGCAGAGCTGAGCCCTCAGGTGGGTGTGGAGGTGCCAAGGAGTCCCTGGAGGGGACTTCTCCCAGCTCCTCTGCCAGGCATCTTTCCCAGCCAGCTCCCAGCCTGAGGGCTCAGCTGTGCCCTGGGCAGCTGCTGCCGATGGGCCATTGGGAACAGTTCCTGGGCAATGGCCCAGAGGGTTTAGAATGCACAGCTTTGGTCACACCCACACAGGGATAAACTGGTCCCATCTGCTGAACTGGGACAGTGTTACATCCAAGGCTTGTGAAAGCTTCAAATGTGTTTGTGTGGAAATCCATAGCCCAGTATGACTTTCCTTTCCACAACACCACACACTTCCATTGTTTTTCTGATTTTCCTTTATTTAAGGGTCCTTATCTGGTGAACATCTGAAGGACATGAGTTTTGCCTTCCCAGAGCAGTGTGATACTTTCTCATGCTCTTATGATGTGCGTGAATATCAGTGTGTAAAATATCAAAACACTTTTGGCAACATATAACGAGGATTCTTTAAAATAAAATTATCTTATTCTGAGCATTGATTGACCTGTGTGGGTTTTTTAAAGAGTGTGAATTTCTTTAAAATGTGAAAGTCAGCAATCTAGAAATGAGAGAAATAATGCATTTGGTGATATATCTTGAATAGTCCTTAATCTGGTATGTACAGAATGGGGACATGAAAGTAGAGGCTCCTGAATTCCTAATCCTGGGTTCAAAATGTCAGTGAAAACTTACATAAAGACCAAATCTACAACCAGACATCCTCATGAACTGGCACTGAAAGCCTGTGGCACAGACTCAGGCTTGACTAATCTTGTTTAAAGGATCTGACTTACAAAGGAAAAAAAAAAGAGTCTAATAATAAAAGCATCCCAGGATTTTGAAACCCAGCAGAAAATTGTTGATGCAAGGGAAAATGTGAAATAATTTCAGTGTGGTTCTGCAAAGACATGTATTCAAAGGACCTGAACAGCAGCAAATGCTCTTCACATGTCCAGTGTGAGGAATAATTAACAATATCAAATGAAAAATGGAAGCTGAATACACGTAATAATGGGCATCTGACGAAATGTCTTACTGCTTGCAGTGGGGACCCTTTCATTAACAGCTAAAATGCATCATCTCACAATACTTTACTGGCATAAGAGGTAGTTTTTGGTTCTCTGAATGCTCAGTTGCCTGCATAGGGGATGAAAAACTCACACAAACAGGCTTGAACCCACAGCATCTATTTTGGTCTTCTGTAGTTATTACTAAAAAAAAAATTATTGAAATAGGTAGGAATTTTTCTTTCAAAATGAGTGAAAAGCTGCTTATTTGAGCTATAAGATCTAAAAAATGGTTGCCACCAATCAGACCCAGTGTAAATACACTACTTGTAAATTCTTAAGGCAAATTATAACATTTTATTTAAAAAAATAATCTGAACTCCTACTTTGTCTAATTGACATCTCCCCCCATGCCTGTAAATGTCTATGTTTTTGAATAATATCAATCTTTGATGATCTTTACTGGACTTTAATAATCCTGCCATACTGGCATGGTCTTTTGTTCTACTAAAGAAGCCAGGACTTAGGAAAGACTTTTTGAAAATGTAGACTTTTATCCAAACAAAACTGATGTCAAAATTATTTGCTTTGCTTCATGATAAGAAAAAAAGAAGGTTTGGAGATATCATTTTGTTTAATCTCTTGCACTGGAAGAGAATAGTATTATCTTTGCACTTATATCTGTTATTTGTTTATGTCTGGTCATAGCAAAATTCACACCAAAGGCATCACAGTGTCTTTATTACAGAATTATAACTATTTAATTGTTTTCATTTGTGCAACCGCAGTGGCCAGAGGCAAGAACACTTTTGAGCTGGGTGCTCTCCAACCCAAGATTGAGAAGATGATCCCTCCTTCCAAAATCTTGCATGAAGAAAAAAATCAAGCCAGTATTATTTGGCAGGAATCACTGTAATCACAGCTCTTCAGCAACTGTGCTTGTATCAAGTGACTTTTATGTGACTTCCTTAGGAGAACAGAGTTCCTGTGAGATATCAGCCATTTACTGACAGCTGTGAGAGTTTAGGAACATTTCTACTTCTTTTAGAAAGCTCAGAATAAAACATTTTTTATTTTGGTGTTTAAAACAATTCCTAAGGTTAAGTCAAATTACCACCTCCAGAAAAAAAATTGCATTGTGAGATGAACTGGGGTCCTTCATAACACTAAAAAACCAATTTCCAGACTGATCTTGTTGTCAATTTCAGTCAGTTCTGCCTGGAGAGAGGAAGCCAAGTTACTCCCTGCATGCAAAGGTGTACTTGTGGATGTGCACACACACAACTGCCCTCTCATTTGCAGCCTCCTATTTGGACTTACAACAGACCACCCAATATATAAGCATTACACTGTTTATCTCCAGTGGTTTCCACTCTCTCTGTCCAAAGGCTCTGCTGAAGAGCAACTCTGAGTAATGATATGGGAAAACCCCTATAGATAGAAAACAAGAGGGCACTTATTGCTCTATCCCAAGGAAACTGCAACAATATTGTATTAAAAGATAATTTTTAGCCCATAAAGTGCTTTCTGTAGTTCAAAATACCAATATTTCCATAAACACCTGGAAGATCACCTTTAGCCTCTCCAGGCTAAAATAAAGGTTAAAAATAACAGTTGTTCTCAGATAGAAGAGTGCAGTTAAATTATGAGTTTATATGGGCATATGTATAACTAGTGCATCTTTCTCCCTTTAAATGTCTGATCTTTGTGTGAAATTGCTTTTTTTTCTGCAATACAGGCTCTGAATCTTTGAGGTTGGGCCCTCTTGGGGTAAGCAAAGAAAGGGTTACTGGGTGGGTAATGCTTTAAAGCTTTAAAACTGTCCCTCCTCACTCAGAAACAGCCTGGCTGAAGTGAGAGCTTGTGGGCTTTCTTGAAATCTGCTGTGTTTTTCTGGGATGTGAGGGAACTCATGGGAGAAAAGTGTGGCTGAAGATGCAGGAGAGAGCAGCAGAAATCACCACCTTGTTTTGGGCTTGGTAAAAGCTATTTAGTGTATGTGTATAGGTGAACAGTCTTCCAGAGTAGTTCTAGGAACAAAAACTGGGGATTTAAATCTGCATGTAGTTAACCATTAAACTCCAAACCAGGCTTCTCTCTTTTGCTTCAGCAACCACATTTACTTTATCTCTCTTGTGCTATGAAGATGATGTTCCCTGAAGCAAGAAACAGAAATCCATACCATTCTCAAATGTAATTACAAATTAGGTGAATGATATTATTAAGCCAAGAGTTCAGGCTGATCTAAACCCTTATTTTAACTAAGTTATCTAAACTGGTCAATTAAATGACTATAAAGCAATTTAAGACTTGGCTTCCTATGGTTCTTTAATTCTCTTGAGTGAATACATTTAGAAATAATTTATGAAAATGCAGTGCAGTGGAAAAATATTCACCCGCTTCTTTTCTCAGCTGTGCTATTTTGCAGTCCGCAGCAAATTGGTATTAATCTTCCCTGTTTCTGCAAAATGCTCAATGAGTTCAAATGACTCCCAAATCTACTGAGACAGTTGAATTATTGCAAAAATCTGTCTAGGGTTGTAGACATGTGTTCTTTTGACTCCCCCTCCATCCTACTGAAAAATAAACTACTGTTCTTCATGGCTTATTTTGTCTCTGTCAAGGAAACTTTCTGCTCTCATCTCAGGAGAATTGTACAATAGCAATCTGATCCTGACCTTTCTACCTCTTCCTTGAGTAACAGATGAAAATTGGACAGTGAGAGGTGGTGTATGCTCCATAACTTGTATCCCAGGCACAATCTAATGGCACTCTCCTTCTAGTAAAAACAATAGTTGCAGCAAAGGTTAAGGTAAACAGGTTTAGCTAATTACCTCTTAATCAACACCAGTTATAATTTACTGCTGTCCTCTGAAGCTCTGTGCCTGCTAAACCATTGGCTTTGGTTGGATTAGCTTATCTCTGATAAACGCAGTGTGATTAATTTCTCTCTCAGTACAGCAGCATGGAAATATCAAAAAGCAGTAATATATGACCAAGTAAACTCCACTAACACGCCATCACAGCAGAACCCCCCAGAGCCCCAGGCACCAGGCACTGAAACTGAATCCCTGCTTTTTGCAGAAGGTGACAGTGGGGAAGCAATCATTTTCATGTTATTCTTTGTCCCAGGGACAGAAAGGAAAACATCAGACCCCAGACACACCACGGCTTTCAAGGTGAAGAAAGTCACACTGTATGCATATAATGTGCATTTTTGCATGTGAAAATCCTTGCTACAAGTAAATCAGGTGTGTACACATGACAGAAAAATGCTTTTGTTCCATTAAGTTGTGAAAATGTAGCTATGAACAGCTCGAGTGCCGTGCTTTCTGGTAAGTTGTCCTTCTAAAGTATGAAACAGTCTGTTTCTCAAGGAAGTGAGAGGCAATGAGGAGACCTCAATTAAAAATCCATTTGAAGTGTTTATATGAGATTTCTGAAACTGCAAATACTTGTTGAGTTTATACTTTCGTTTAAAGCTCAGGCTGCTTTAATCAAAACATTTGTTACTTCTTGAGCAAACTTTAGACTAGTTTTTAAAAAAGCTGCTCTGAGGTAGAGTTCTATGTCAAAATAGTAAGGAAGCTGTAATCCCCAGGGTTTTCTTAGAAGCCCTGTGAAAGGCAGCAGTTTTGATTCAGTTGCAGTTTGTTATTTTAACTTTATACAAATCCAAAACCTGAGGCAGACTAAAGAAAATGTCTGCATGAAGTTGTTGTTGCAGGAGGAAGCAGCAGTGTTGGAAATATCTCTGTCTGATGCCAATACTCCATCATCCTCAGTGGGACAGAAGCAATTTACCTGGTCTGAGTGATCTTAAATACAAAACTCACCTTGCTTTGGCATTAAATTTACTTCTGTGCCACATGCTTACTGCAAAGCAGAAAGCTGTCCAAACCTGATCATTTCACCAACACATTGCCCTCACTCTAACACTGTAGGTTTAGATTAGATATTAGGAAAAATTTCTTCATGGAAAAAGTTGTCAAGCATTGGAATAGGCTGCTTAGGGCAGTGGTGGAGTCACCATCCCTGGAAGTGTTCAAAAAATGCATGGATGTGGCACTTGAGGATATGGTTTAGTGGTGAACACGGTGGTGGTGATGGGTTGATGGCTGGACTCGATGATCTCAGAGGTCTTTTCCAGTTTTAATTGTTCTGTGATTCTGTGTCATTTCCAAGATCCTGAGGCTGTTATTGTGCTTAACAAACTTAGAACACTAATTTGCATTTCTTCACTGTCAGTCAGAGAGTGATTGCTGGTTTTTATCTCTAGCAAAACCTGGGACAAATTGTTTCCCAAATCTCAACACTAGCTTACATTCTGTGTCTTGGGCAGTCCTGCTTGCTGGGATGTCTGAAGAGGAATCACTTTAAATGCAGGGTATAGTCATAGAAGAGTTTGGATTGGGAGGGACCTTAAAACCCATCCTGTCCCACCCCCTGCCATGGGCAGGGACACCTTCCACTATCCCAGGTTGCTCCAAGCCCCGTCCAACCTGGCCTTGGACACTTCCAGGGATGGGGCAGCCACAGCTTCTCTGGGCAGTTCATGCTTTGTTAGTCTGAGCAGTGCTTTTCCACAGGCATTGGTGTTCAGTGTCTGAAGGGAACTGTGAAACCAACCTGGACACAATGAATGTGCTAAAGAAGCTAAATCTCTACCAGTTACTACTCTACATCTTAGAACCAAAAAGCTGCAGGTTTTTGGCATGGCTGAACTGTCAACCTGGTAAAGGGAGGTGAATTTTAAATGGTAAGAGTTGGGTGTAAAAGTGTTCCTGAAGAAGTTACGGTAGAAAACTACTTTGAAACTGATCCACACCCTTTCATAAAAATTAATAAATCCCTTCACTGAGATCATATTATAGTGACATGAACACTATAGCAATGATGGGCCAAGTTACAGGAGGCTTCAAACCTTCCCTCTTTGGACAGATTTGCAGTTGTCACTGCCCTTTGATTTTCTCCCTCCCACATATATTTTTGCTGGCTCTTCTGCTGTGTGCCTCATGAATAGAGAGCTCAGGTTCAAGGCCTTGTGGGATTTTTCTCAAGCCATTGGAGTTGCAGCAAGTAAGCAAGCATCCCAGCACACAGGCCAAATTAATTCCATCATCATCAAATGGAAACAAAGTGCCTGAGACAAAGTGACTGAGAGGTCGAGGAAATCTGTAGCTGAGAATCAAACTGGGGCGGGTAGGGAATTCAATACATTAAAGGTGAACTAGGGGGCATTTGTAGAGCTTGGGGTACACTCCAGTGATTGCACGCAATTCTTCATGCTTCTTGTGGCTTTATCTCAGATTTATTGTTGACTGATGCACAAGATGAAACAACAAGGATTATTCTGGTATGTGAATTTCCTTCTTTGAAATAATTTTGCCAAGGCTGATGTGATCTCTCTATGAAAAGACTTTTTAGAAAAGGTTTTTAAACTTCACACCAGCACAGGAAAGTTTTAACGTGTTTGACAGCTCTGGAGCTGCCTGGTCAGAAGACAGGTCAGGGTCTATTAAACTTCTGGTAGCTGCAGGATGCGACTTGAGCTGAATTGCCCATCCACCAACACAGACCTGATTGCTGCTCCCATTCCCTTATGCAGCGAGGGACAAAGCATGAAGGAAATTAATGCACTCATTCTATCCCCTGCAGGTCTGACATCTTTCTGGCTGACTGATAAAAACCTTCAGATGATCAGACAGGAAAATTGTATCAGCTACATAGTCAATATGTCTCAGAGCAGAACCATTCTTTAGACTCACTTCCATTCAATGGCAGGTCTGGGAAAAGAGGGAAAAACCCATAAGCTAGTTTTTGGGTGACAACAGCTGTGAGTTTTCAGTGTAATTGTAATCTTGCACCTTAAATTCATGACCCTTTAAATTTGGTGTCATGTGAACCTTGATTACTCATCCCTTGGGGGAAAGCAAGCCTATCTGAGAGGCTCTCACACTTTCATACTGCCCCACTCTTTGTGGCTTTAAGCCACATAAAAGTAATAACCCTTCCATAAGATATTGCTCAGTGGCTCTTGGAAATGCCTTGGAATAGGATTGATTCAGCAGATTAGAATCAATCTCTTGTTTTTACAGTGTCTGCAGATTAAAGCGTGATATGTAACCATTCTATGAAGATCTGTGCCTTTCCACAATGCTGGTTCACATCCAACCTGGTGCTTGTTGATTGGCTGTTATGCTATGCCTGAATGGGGTACTGGAAGATGGTGAATATTGTTTATGTTTCAAAAAAACATCTTTTGTATCTTCCCTGCTCAAAGTGCTCAACACTGCCCAGTTATCCCTGGGTGTTCTCCTCTTGCCTTTGGGGTCCTTCTTGACTCCTTGCCCTTATTTTTTAGCTCCTCTACAGACCCTCACACATCAGTGAGCTCATAATTTAGGTAGTCTTAATCCAGCCTAAATCATCTACTAGAGCTTTGCCTCTTGCCCTACATCTCCCTCCAGACAATGTATAGAGGAAATTATACCAAGAGAGTTATTCAATCTAAGATCTTCATCACCATCTAGATGTAGAGTTAATTTTCCTGGAAGGCTCCAGGACACAGGACACTTCAGCTTTTCATCACTGTAATGTGGTCTTGAGTGTCTGGTCTAATCACCTTAGGTATCTTTCAGAGTTAAGGAAGAATAAAAAAGGAGCTTTAAGGTTGTCATTTATCTCATGACCAAAGGTAGGGAGATAAATCCCTCTCTTATATTCACAGGGATGAGTGGGATTTCAGGATTATGTGGATCTAAGGGGAGCTGTGACATCTGGCTGTACTTGAGGTCCCCTCTGTTTTGAGGAATCCCGTTCTAGAGTGACTGGGTTTTAAAGTCAGGAGCCTCCTCCATCAGAATTCTGAAAGTTTCTTAGGATGAAGCTGAGCAAATGGAACCTGTTTTTTCAGAGCAGTTCTCTGTGGAATGATTAACTCTGTTAAGCTATGCTAAGTCCATTTAAACCCCAAAATCCTTGGTCGATGTTAAGGGGCTGAGAGTTGTAAGCTATTTGCATTAAATTGTTGAATGCTATTGAGCTAAGTAATTTTTTCTTCCCTTCTCCTTAATGGACAGAAATAAATACTTCCTTTCCACAAGACCTGGTTGGTTTTATTTATAGGTTTTGGAATGATAGTCAGCTGACTGTGAAACTCATGAATTTGGAGGCATTAATAAACACAACCTGTACTGGGAGTACTGCATCAATTGGAAGTTTGAAAGCTCATTTCCACTGACACTACCTCTGAAGAGCTTGTTTCTTTAGAAAGAATGTGGGTTTCTTCTTTTGGCATTTCTAGTAAAAAGCACAGATTGAAATAAATGTGTGCTTTCCCCTGCCATTATTACAGGGGAGGAGTTGCGTGTCTATATTTATGGCAGCCCCAGCCATACAACACAGGTCTCTGTTGTTCATGTGTCAAAAGCCACAGGTTTATTGGTCTGCAATGGTCAGGGCACAAAAAAAAAAAAAAAAAGATGGTGCTCTGAACTCTTCTCATCTTAACTAAACACACAGGTTTTATCTCACTGTGTTCACCAGCTCCTTCTCTGTGACATGAGGGCACCAGATCCACATCTTTGGGTTCTGGGTGGACTGAGTTGCTGAAAAGCTGATTCCAAACTCCTTTTGTGAATCCAGCCCCTTTGTAGACGCCAGCTGTACTTGAAAATTTGGCTTAGGATCTTAAAGTCACTTTGTAGATCCTGTCCTCAGGCACCTTTGAAAATCCCTCCATAGGAAATGAGGTTTTTTTCACCATAAGTGTGAAATACGGTATAACTCTTACTGGTTTTAGTGCAGCTAAGATCATGTAGCACTTTTTATAGACTGCCAAAGGGTCTAAATATGGTCAGTAAACCAGAAGGTGTTTTAAGGAGAGCAGACAGAAAGGGGTTAGGTCTGCATGGACTCATTGACATCTGTATTTAAAGCATGAGGGGTACAGTGATGCCTTTGGGGAGGAATGCAGCTACTTGAACTTTATTTTATTCCTGTAATTTCAGTTCCAAGTCACTGGACTTGAGGAGAGATGATTCTTTTTCTTTTCCTTTCCCTATGAATATACATGTAAGTAAATAATAAAACATTGTATAGTAGTTCACTGTACAGAAAATTAATTCCTTGAAGAGCTTGGCCTTTCAATGATTGCTTTTCTTTCAATTTAGTTATATTGGGCAGGTTGGGTTTTCAGCACTTGGAAACAACCCACAAAACACTTTAATATATTAAAGCGTGTACATTAATTTCCAAGCAAAATTGACTGTGAACCATTGAAAGTTGAAGTCTGAATAAACCCTGAACTCTGTAGCTGAATGGATTGGTGTTTTGCTGTAGTGAAGGACTCTCACAACCAGGCTACTGTCATGTACATTTTGGTGCCTGAGGTGAAGATTGTGGGTCTTGTGGAGACAACAATCACTTTTGTTTTGTGAAGGTAAAATGTGTAACAGTATATTTGTTTTAACAAAAAAAAAAAAGGTATCCTGTGAAGTGGACTCCTGGGGAACTGAAATTTTACCATACGGACCCCAGGCTTCAGCCCTTGGAGGCTGGGGATGGTTTGTGGTCTACAAATGCACTGACAAATGTGTGATTTAATGTGGAGAAACACCAGCACAATGACCCTTTCATAGACCTCTTAAAACATTATTGTTTCCTGTCTTCCAGCAGTCACTTCTGGAAACTTGAATGTAATGCTGAACCCTCCACTGGTTTTAATGTCACCTTTGCAGAACTGCTCCCTTTTGGGAAGAGATGTACAGGTGTTAATCTACTTACGCATTTCATCTGCTTTGGGGAGGGCTGTGAGAAAATGTTCTCTGTGTTTCACATTGAACAACTTTCTTTTCCTTGAGTTACAAGGAGGCTTTGTGAAAACATCCAAAGGGCTTTCTTTCGCCAACTCTGGAATCTTCCAAGGAAATACTTCTCGAGTTTTATTTTGTGAGGCAGGGTTGTGGGAAAGCAGAGTCAAAGACATCAGATCTTAGTTTTGCTTTGAAGTAAACTGATGTCTTCTGGAAGAGTCTTTTGAACACTGGAACTAAGAATACAGCAAAATTTCTTCTAGTATTCACACCAAAATGTCATTATTGAGATTCAGTTGCATCCCACTTGCAATCCCATGTTGTTCAGCTCCTTAGATGACACAATATATTAAAATCAACTTTTACTAGCTACTTGTCCCAGAATTTACCTATACCAGATAAAGATCTGCCTTTGAGGTTTTTGATTGAAATTTTGGTCTCAGCAGATGAGTGCATTGAAACTTTAGGACTCTATATTGTGAGTTTGCTTGCCACCTTTTTGTGCTGCCCTAAGAGGGATTTAGTTGCTTAAAAGAGAGATGATTATGTTAATAGTTGTACTTGGTGATCTTAAAGGCGTTCTCCAACCTTAATGTTTCTGTCATTCTGTGACTCTATGCTGTGAATATGGAACTGTGAGGTTGTTGAAGGAAATGAGATCCATTCAGGGGGAACAAAGTGAAAAAATAGACATTTTGTTTTTTTGTCAGAGAGAGGTATCATTGCAATTTTCACCGCCCTTCCTTGCAGCAGAACAATTTATTTCCTCACAACCTCCTTGATCAGATCCTTGATTTTGCACCAACCCAGTTCAGAGGCAGTCAGCACACTCTGTGTGGGTGACATTACAACAAGCACACACTTCAGAGATGACCATGGTCTTATCCCAGTTCATCAGGTGGGACCAGTTTGTCCCTGTGTGGGTGTGACCAGAGCTGTCCATTCTAAACCCTCTGGGCCATTGCCCAGGAACTGTTCCCAATGGCCTATCGGCAGCAGCTGCCCAGGGCACAGCTGAGCCCTCAGGCTGGGAGCTGGCTGGGAAAGATGCCTGGCAGAGGAGCTGGGAGAAGTCCCCTCCAGGGACTCCTTGGCACCTCCACACCCACCTGAGGGCTCAGCTCTGCTCAGGGGCCAGCAACCATTCCAAAATCCCCCCTGACTCCCAGAGTCAGATCCCCCAGTGTGGAACTCCCTGCCCTGGGGGAGGGACTGGGGGCTCCCACCTGCACCTGAGGGGAGAGAATCTTGGGGTTTGGGGCCTTCTGGGGCCACTTGTTGGATCCAGAGGAGGAGCAGAACCTGGACAGGAGGAGCCCACCCCTCTCCACCAGACTGTGCCATCATCTGCGTCAACAGGTTTGTCCCTTCCTTTTCCTTTGGCCTTGGGGGAAGCACGTGGGGCTCAGCACAGGGGCCACCAAACCCCACTGTGTTTGTGCCCCAGGAGCTGGGTAACAATTCTGGGTTTTGTGGGTCAAAACCAATTTCTCTTTGTGCCGTTGTATTTATTGCAATATTGTTATTAATTTGTAACTGACTTATAATCTCTTTTATGTTGGGTTTATTTCTCCTGCTGGTTTACCGTTAAACCAGCACAGGTCTGAAGAGCTCAGAGACTGACGCAGAACTTCCACATCCTTGGAGCATCCTTGGAGTGGCATCCCTGCTGTGTGAAGGCAGGTGGCTGATGGAGCCTGTGTCAGTGTGGCACCACCACACCAGGACCTCCCAAACGCCCCTTGAGTGAGTTGCTTCCACTTTTGAGGCGCCTGATGGATGAGCTGCCTGCAGGGGCCAGGTCAGTGTCTGCTCAAACTCCCTGCTTTCACATCATGCTTTTTGACCACCAGTTTACCTCCTCAGAGATCTTCCAGCTCAGTATCCACCATCTGCCGTGCTGCAGCCTCTCTTTTTGTAACATCTATCTGATTTTTCAGGAACTGGGTGGATAAATGAGCTGTGACCTCTGCTGAGCACTTCAGAGCAAAGGAGCTCATCCATGAGGCCATGCTCCAGTTTTAAGATCCTGGCAGTGGTTATCAGATCAGAGTTGCAGTTTGATTTCAGCATATCATAATATCCCCTTGATTTGCCTCTGTGGATCACACTTTCACACATGTTGCCTCTTTTTAGGGTACAAATGAGGTTGGTAACTTTGAGGTCAGAGAAGAATTAAGCAGAACAAGATGTGCAGTTCTTTCAGATGTTTTGAGGCAAGCTTTCTATTCCTGTGCTTTCTGCTGACTCAAAAGGTTTACCTAAAAATAAACATTTAAAAAATTAAAATAAAAATCCCCTGTCTTCCCCCAACTCTTGATTTGTTTTGTCAAGAAAGCACAGTGGAACAGAGCCAAACCTGATACAGGGTTCATCAATGATGAATTATGACTTTGAAGTTTTGTTTGCTGAAAAACCAGGAAACCTCCATTTGAATTGCTTTAACAAATGTTTTCCTTTAATGTTTAAGTTCAGGAAAAGGATCTGAGGGTGAGGAGACCCAATTGAATGCTTCACAAATGAAGAAATCAGTCTATCTTGTCACTGGCAGCTGAAAAAATCTCTTTTCTATACTCTGTGTACGGTAATGAAATGGCAGTATTAATTGGAGCCTTTTCCAAGGTATTAACAGGTTTTAGTGTCCTGTAATAGTATCAGACATCAGGGAAAGGGTCTTCAGAATCACATGAGGAAAAGACAGAGGGAGAAGACAATGACCAAAACCAGCCTAAAACAATAGATCTTGTTGCAAGAGAGAATGAAAAACAGCATCATCTTGTAAAGGATAGGCAAACAATGGGATGCAGGAATGATTCCCAAAGGTCAACATGAACATGTCTGATGGGGAAATAAGTACACTGAAGTCTCAAATCCCAGGAAACCATCACCTAAGACTAAGGAGAAAAACCTCTGGGTAAATGGAGAAATGCTTTGCCAGCCTAAACCAGCACCAAGGGATGTAAAGGACGTCTGACTTGGAGATTTCAGCCTGAAAGTCTCTAACCAGGAGGTCAGAGAGCAAAAGAGGGCTGAGGGAGAAGACAGAGCTTTGCTGGAGGTGGGAACAGGAGTGTCACAAGGAGGCATCAAAGAGGCAGCCCAAGATGAGAGAAAACAGTTTAGATTTGTCAAATTAAGCCAAAGAAGACAAATCAGAGCAGAGAATATCTACAAGGATCCTGCATAGAGATGGCAGTTGAATTCATGGGAATGACAGATGTTCAGGAGAGACACAGAGGTCCCTGAGCTGCAAGTAAGAATTTTTAATGCAGGAAATACACACACACACACACACACACACACACACACACACACACACACACACACATATATGAATTGTGTAATGTTCTCATTGCAAAGCTCCCCTCTTTCCCCAAAGCACATAAAAATGAGTGCAGTGGCACTAGTTGCCATGATGGAGATTTATTCTAGGTATAAAGGAATGTTGCAGTCAACTGTGCTTTGTGATTTATCAAACAGGGACTCCTTACACATGAAATATCACTGTACCTGGCCACAAGAGAAATCACATAACTATTTTCTGACAAATAATATAGCACAGTCTTCCCATTATTACAAATAGTTCCCAGTTGCAACTAGGAAGCCTAGGAGATAGTTAATCTTTTGTCATATTCTGCACAAATAGAGACAAAATGGAATATATTTCCGATATTGGATTACTGCTCATTTATTCCAAGTTAAAGATGCTAATTACTATCTGTATTTTCACAGTCGTATCTGATTCTATTAACCTGACAAAAGGGCAGCCAAAATTCAAGATTAAGTTTCAAGATAATGCTAATAGATTCCTTTCCCCTCATCTCTTCTGTCTTTTGGCTCATTTTCTTTAGTTCATTTACAAGACTCCTATTAGCCCGTGGTTATTTCAACACAGTGTGCAACATAGATGTGGAATTTGATCTTGATGTTATTCTCCACTATTTAAAATCTGACTTCAGATGTGCCTGTTGCCCAAGGAAAGCAGGAGAATGCAAATAAGGATCTAAGATTCAATAAAACCAATAGGCAGAGAAGTAGGAAAGTCTGATTTGAAAATGCCTCCAAGAAAGGAGGCATAGAAGGGTAGCGACAAGGAGTCACAGGGATGAGTTTTACTTACTTTCAGGATGAGAGGACCAGTCAGCAACACACTCTAAAAATTTTCCAAAGTACCTCTGGTGTCAGTGGCCTTAAGACTCTCTATGGTATGTGTGACCTATAAAAGGCAGAAAAAGACAGTACTCTTGTCAGTGTTTTCAGAATTATTGTCAGTTTGAGGATTAAAGACTCAGCTCCCAGATTTTATGCTGAGGTCAGAAACACAGTTTGTGTTAAAGGAAGGGAACGTTCCCAGCCCTCTTGGTTGTACAAACCTCAGTGAATGTATGTCTTCCAAGGATATGACAAACAGAAAACGCTATTTTTAAAAGTCTCATCGAGCTCCAGCCAAGGCTCTGAGGTCCTAAATCAAGATTTTTAGATGCCTAGGGTTGGTACTGTGGAAATGATGATTTTTCTTTTATTTTTGTCAGAATTAGTGGCAAGTCATACCTGGAATCAACTTATATTACAAGGTAATTGGATTTCCAACCCCTTAGGAATTTCAACAATTTTGGATTCTCAGCATTGTGAAGATGTTGATTTCCTGCAAGAACCTTCAGACCCCCAGAGTTCAGAAGCTCAACGACACATGTGCATGTAGGTCTGAAAAGAAAGGTTGTGGGAGTTTCTGTGGGGACAAAAGGAAAAACACCGGACAGGGAAACATCTGAGGGAGAAGGAATCAGTGGGCTGTCAGTATCAGTCCAGGGAGAATGAGATTTGCAGGTCGTGGATGGGAAGAACTCTTCCAGCTCTGTGTGTTATTTTCAACAGCTGTGTAAGTGACTAGCAGGGACTTATACCTCTCAACAAGGACAACAACACAAGCCATGTGTGCACACAGAGGGGGCGAGGGGCTTTTACCTATATTTGCCACATATGTACAATCCTTCCTCAAAAGGACTCAAGTGTTGGCTTTTACATACAATCCAGGAGACGTTCTACAGGAAGGATTATGAAACCCCTTATTCTTTTGCTGCTCAGACACAGCAGGAACAACAAATTACATATCATGTCTGGTACATGTTATCTCCTAAGCACTGTATCTCAGCTGCTGTAAATGGAAGAGTGACTGAGGAAATTGATGTTTCCTATGGAAGAGCTGAAACAACTTAAGTACTTGGAAAACCTACATCTCGTCTACTGACGGCTCATTTTTCTGTCTTGCTGTCCTTAATGAAAAATATGGTGAGCTCATTCCCACAGGAAAACTCTTACACACGGGATAACACACAGCTCCCACCTCCTGGTACTTCCCTCCTGCCTTGCCCTGGCAGAAGAAGAGGATTCCTCCACCCCAGCTGACCTGTGTGAGTACAGGTGAGGTGGAATGAGATTTGTCTAATCCAGCTTGGATGAATTTATGTTACAAGAACTGATTTTTCCCCATGGATAGGGAAGAGATTTCAGGTGTTGGGGTCAGATGTAGATTTCTTTTTCGGCTGTATCCCTCCTGTTGACCCTGCTCTCTGTTCTGGCCATGCCGGCTTCCCCTGTTAGGGTTGTGTTGAGAGAAGGCTGTGCTTCATTGCTGCTGGGACTGTCCTTCTCCCTCCACCTGAAATTTGTGACTAGTCCTAAACTCATTTCAGCCAACAGAAATTTGCAAAAATTGTGCAACCCAACTTTACTTGCCCAAAAGGCACTTTAGGGACTGTATGAGCTGAGTTGAAGGAGGGGTGTGGGAGGAGGCAAAGATCCACTGAAGGGGACAGTGGTGGGATGCTGTGAGTGGTCTGGGGTCACAGTGGACCCTGTCAGGAGAGATTCTGTGCCTGGGACTCCTGGGTCTGGTCCTGCCCATGGACTACAGTCTGCCAAAGACACAAAGGACTTCAAAGTTGGTTGGTTCTATTTTAAATTATTTAGTTTCTTCAATGCAAACAAGGTCAGATGGAGGTTTTTGGTGTGGGTTTCACTGGTCTGGCTAGTGAAAAGGAGAAATAGATGTTGTGGACCTTGAAACAGGAGCAGAGGAGCTGGAGCAGGCAGAGTCCCCTGAATGAGAGACTACATGTACTAGTTCGTTTCCCTGGCAGAAACTGGAGACAATCTGTCATCCTTTAGATGGTCCAAAAACCTACTTAAAAATAAAACATTGAAGCTAGTTTTAGTTCAGATTATTTGCAGTGGATCCACTTTATATTTTCAAAGATTTGATGCCTATATACATGTATATGACTTTATAGTAAATACCACATAAAATAATAAAAACACTAGTGAAACCAGCACTGAAGTGATCAGAGAGTTAATTAGTCTACTGACAGTACACTTTTTGTTACATTAAAAAGACCAACAATCATAAATTGGCAACAATATATTTATTTAATAATTTCTAAAAGTATACTGATAAGGAAAGAATAAAATGAAAAATGTCCATAACTCAGTGCAAATGCTTTCACAAACCAGAAATGAAGGGCCTTTAATGGGGGAGGAGCATTTTTCACCTCTTTACTTGCAAATTTTAATAATTAAGTTATTAATGTGTGTGTTTTTGGATACAGGTTTAAAAAATTTTCTCCCCCACCTAGGTAGTTTCATTATTACTCTTCTCACTGCCACAGCTGAAGGTCTGTTAGCTGCTCACAGTCTTGGTGCTGAAACCTCAAGATATTGTAAATCAAACTCTTTTCATTCGTATGTATTCCTGCTGAATATTCCTGTAAGATTTTTAGCACTATCATGTTTTGTGTTAGATGTGGACACATGTTTAGGCATCCTTGACATAAGTGTAGGGGGAAAATTATGTATTTGTGTTTGCATTAAACAAGTCTGTGATTTCTGTAGAGACTCAGCTTGCAAAATCATGACATTTAAAAAGAAAGAACCTGCTTACTATAAATCATGATCCTGTTTTTACAGGCCACATTTCTACAATTCCAGGTAAATTAAAATTCTAATTAAATAATAAAATGACATTGTAAGGCTTTGATTAGAGCATCTGTGGCAGATTGCTGCTCCTGCAACATCCAAAACACCCTGGCTGTAGCACCAATGTACCCACTGACTTCCAAAATTCCTGCTGGGAGCTGGATCCACACAGCACTAGAGGGCAGGCTATACTAGAGTTCTCCCCGCAGATCAGGAATGAAGGGGATTAAATTCATGATTCTACTAAAAAATGCAGTTAAGAATACCTTGCATCACACCTAAAGCCTCTAACAGGAATCAAGCTTCTTTACAGGGATTATTTTTTCTTATTGGGACGTTTTGCTGAGTTCTTCTGCAAGGAAACAGTGGTGAGCTGAAGTTTGGTGCAGCCCCATTTCCCTAAGAATATATGGCTTTCCCTTCCCACCAGAGAGGATGCTGAGGGCTGTGCTCCTCCATCCTCAGAGAAGGCATCACCCTGCCCCTTTCCAGCATCCTGGCCCTGCTCTGAATCATAGCCCTGTCTCTTAGTTGGCTTTTATAACAAGTAACTCCCCTGCCCTCCTTCCCCTTCTAGCTCACTCAAAATGCTGGGACAGGATGGGGAGAAGGTTTTGGGGTGACCTGATTGCAGTCTCACAGTACCTGAAAGGAACACAAGGAAGATGGAGAGGGACTATTTGCAAGGGCCTGGAGGGACAGGACAAGGGGAATAGCTTCACACTGCCAGAGGGCAGGGTTAGGTGGGATATTGGGAGGAATTTATTCCCTGTGAGAGTGGGCAGGCCCTGGCACAGCTTGGGCAGAGCAGCTGTGGCTGCCCCATCTCTGGAAGTGTCCAAGGCCAGGCTGGACAGGGCTTGGAGCACCCTGGGCTGGTGGAAGGTGTCCCTGCCCACGGCAGGAGTGGCACTGAGTGGGCTTTAAGGTCCCTTCCAAACCAAGCCATTCTGTGCTTCTGTGATTGCATGGCTCAGTGTGTTGGGATGCAGAGCTGGTCTCTCCAACACCTCCTCTACTGGGAGTTTTTCAATACTGCAGAGGCCAGATTGCAAGGATCCACCCTGATGTCACTCCTGATGGTGGGATGTGATTCCTGTGCTCAGGCATCAGAGGGATCTGAGCTGAGCAGGTGAAGGAGTCTGGCATGGTGGCACAGAGCCACTGACTGAGAAAAAGTACTGGTGTGAATAGACTACCCCTACAGCAGTTCACATAAGAAGCACATTTGAATTTTAGTACTTTTTTGTTCTCTCTTTTTGCGTTCCATTTTCACCTCTTATCACTTTCAGCCCAAATTGCCAAGGAAAGTTTAAGCCTCTTAATGGTAAGCTTTAAGTGTACTGTTAAAAAATGTACACTCTGAAGGGGATGTCTTGGGTAATTTTGTCCATTCCTGAGTGAAGATATATTATTTTTTATAATGTGTTCCTTACTACTTTGTCCAGCTGGAAAGTGTCTTTAATTTAAGAGTTTATTCCAGGAATTATCTCTGGTATAACTTAAATTATGGAAACCATCTAATTGTTGGTCTGCATTAAGAATTTTATTAGTTTCAAGGTATATTTCCTGATTTCCTATAGTGTCCTTCCCAGAATTTAGGCTAGCCTAATATCCTTAGTTTAACTAGGTTATCAGTTCCTCTTTCACTTTTTTAATACCAAATTGCAATAATTTACCTGATGGCAAACAAAATTAGCAGACTTGCATAAAGCTACCAAGGACACATAATTCGAGGAGTGCATTGCTCTGCATTGTCTTTTCTGACACAGTATTGATGGGCAGAATGAGGTGAAAGGAATTGTCAGCCTCTGCTCATAGTCCTTGAGATTTTTTTTTTCAAACACAACAAACCCCGAGTTCCCAGGATAAACAGGAATTTGGCTGAGCATCAACCAAACAAAACCTCCCTTAACACCTTAGGATTCTGCCCTGACTGAACAAACATCCTGGAGGGAGTTTTCTGAAGCTTTCTGCCTTTGCTTGACCTCGTGTCATGGGAACTGAAGGAGGTTTGGTATTGATTTTGGGGGAATGTGTTTGCTCCAGTGCTGTTGTCTCAGTGGACCACAGCATGGGTTTATAACGCAACATCCTGAGCTGGTGGCAAACCCGAGCTGAGGTGTGCCCTCAGAGGGATGGTTAGAGCACAGGGAAGGGACTCTCCTTGCAAAAGAGAGATAGAGTTGGAAGCCTCAAGAAGTTCCACTTTTCACTGTTAAAATTTTATACTATCAGGCCTGACCTGCTGCCCTGCTCCACAAGGCACTGGGTGTGGAAATGAGGGTGCAAAAGCAGATGAAGAATGCAGAGCATGTACTGAAGTCCAGTGGAGATGGTGCAGAGATCCCCATGGCTTTTGAGGGGCTGGAGTGTGTCCAAGGCAGGGAACAGAGCTGGGAAAGTGGCTGGAACAGCTGGGGGAGCTGAGGGAACACAGCCTGGAGAAAAGGAGGCTCGGTGGGACCTTCTGGGTCTGCAATCCCTGCCAGGAGGGGGGACCCAGGGAGGGTTCGGGCTCTGCCCCAGGGTACAGGGACAGGAGCAGAGGTAGAAGCCTCAGGCTGGGCCAGGGCAGGGACAGGGGGCACAGCAGCAGGAATTTTTGCCTGGAAAGGGTGGGCAGACACTGGCAGGGACTGCCCAGGGAGGTGGCAGAGTCACTGTCCATGGAAGAGTTCAAGAAGTGTGTAGGTGTGGTGCTCAGGGACATGTTTTACTGCTGGATTGATGGTTGGACATGATGATCTGAGAGGGTCTTTCCAAACTAAATAATTCTAAAATTTTACGAATCCAGAAAAGGGCAATGTTGGAGTAGGTGGTGTGAGTTATGGCAGACAGAAGAGGTCGATACAAGTTCAAGCAGCAGCAGAACAAAGAACTAAGAACTTGATTTTTAGTTACAACTTCACTTTTATCTACTTCTTTTCTACACCATGTCATCACATAATTGGTTATTCAGTTCTGGTAAGCATAGATGGAAACATTTTATTAGTTATAAGGTCTGCTCCATTCTTCAGGAGGTTCCCTCCTGCTTAAGGGTGTCCTCCAAACTGCTCTTCTTTCAAGGATACACCTTGAACTGTTCAAGATCAGTTTCCTCAACAATTACCTCAGACATCAGAGGATCCACATGTCACCCCCATAGGACAAGAGCAGAACATTCCCTCACTCCTATTCTGCTTCTGCCCAGACCTGCTCAGGTTTGAATTCAAGAGCCCAACATGACCAGAAAGCCTTTATTCTCTCTGTTACACAGCTCCATGCAGAAAAAGAGGTCTTTTGTGGGCCAGCTGCCTTCTGTCTCCCAGGGAATATGTGCCTTAATGTCTTCAGCTTCTGCACAAACACATCTGAGCTGTCTGATTTCACAGAAAAGATGGTGGTGCTTCGCTGTGCTGTCCAGTACTTCTGATATTCCTCCACACTCAAATCTAAAGGCATTATTCCCTTCCAAGGACAAATTACAACAAACATTACAATATGAGCTCCACTTGACATCTTTGATGAGGTTTCACTTCATCCTGTGCTGCTGAGCTGCAGCTTAGATTATTTTCACTCTAGCATGGGTTCCATGAATCATCAGGGAGCTTGTGACCTCCAGGCTATATTTGAACAATCCCATGATTTATATAATATAGAATGCATAATACAGAATGCATAATAAATTATTTATACCATATTCCATATGAAGTATTATATATAACAAATGCAACATACTGCATACAATATAAAATATATAATAACTGGATATACTACATAATACAGTACCATATAGGACAACAATTATTACAATGTAATATAATACAACAACTTTATGTTACTGATTATATTTTATGTATTATATGTTCTATATGAATTAGTAAGATACTACTAATATTACAGTATAATACTGTGCATTTAGGTATTATATGCAATATTTATAGCTAGCTATTATATTTATATATTTATTATTTCCTATTTATTTTAGATGTAATTTATAATCTAAAACTATACACACTATAGAAAGTAACATTTAACATAGAACACATAGTACACATCATAGTATATAGTTCATATACTATATATATACTTTATAGCAATGCAATATAAATTATGTTATCTGCATTTTACCCCTGCATTTGATGTTTGAACATTGTGTCATCAGGTTAGTTTTCCAACTATTGTCTAGTTAAGTGCATATGAAGTTTTCATTAAATCCCAGTTTTTGCATGTTTAGAACATTGAGTCAATATTCTTCCTCTCTCAGGAAGGAGCTGTAAGAGCAATAAGGGAATAAATGTGTGAATGAGGTTGTGGTGAATAAGCCTGGTGGGCTTTAGTTGCTGTACAGTTATTCAATTTCCTGTGGTTTTCTTTGTTATTTTCTGTTTATTTGGTGTGGGGGTTTTTGTTTCTTTTTTGTTTGTTTGTTTTGTTTCATTGATTTTTTTATTTTCAATATGAATAAGACCTTCTTCTGGATAAAGAAACAGGAAATCCAGAAAAATACAATTTACATAAAATGATATTCACAGTAACTCATTCTCCTATTGAGAGTCTTATTTCCCTATTAATGAAGTCAATATTGTATGTTTGAAGTAAAAACTAATCTTGAAGTCAAACTGGAGGCCTTTTAATCCCATTCCTTAAAACATGTATTTACATAACATCGTGTTACACAGTCTATTCCTACTATATGTGCTCTGTTTTGTGTGCATTTCCACATAGGAAAAGCAGGTAATGTTCTTGCTCTTTAGTTGTGAGTTTGATCCTTGTTCTCAGAAACAAGCATGAACTATGTAGCTGAACAATTGGTAGCACTTTGGGTAAATGGAATATAACCTTGTATAAATATTTAAAAAGTTTTCTGTATTTATAAGGACGATTCCCTGGAGGGAACAGTCTCTCAGGGCAGGAGTTAATTCAAAGCTAAAGCAGAGCAACTGACTGCTCATATGACCCCACGCTGCTGAAATGTTGATTGATTCAGGAGCTGGTCTGGAAAGTGACAGCGTTGACGTTAGAAAAATATGAAATTACTGGCCCTCAGGAAATACACAGCAAAGGGAACCCCACAGCAGGGTCTGATCCCAGCAGAGATGTAGCACAGAAGATGAGTGCTGAGGAGCAAAGTGTGCCTGGTGGTTTTTTGGTGGATTTTTGCTGTTTATCCTCATCCTGCAGAAGTCAGAGCTTCTCAGACAGGAGGGAAGAGCACAGGAGAGAGATGTCCTGCTAAAACTGATGTTAATGGGGCAAAATCACCCCCTCAGGGTCCTGCCTGGGGTCAGCAATGTGCTTCAGGAGGGACACACCTTTGGGTGGAAACCTAAGGGGTGAGACATTTAACCAACATGATCTGCAGTTAAATGAAACTTTTCTGTCCACTGCTGGGTCAATATCCACTTTCAAGCATGGACAGGGCAAGGCAATGTGCACACTTTCTATTTAACACTATAGCAGATCTCTCCTTGATGACATCATAGAGGATCAGAAATGCAATTATCTTGAAGAAAGTTCAGTTTTAGTCTTTCTGAGCCGCACTTTCACTGTTAAAAAACCAAGTTTGATTATAGCAAATCGCTTAGAATGCTGAAGAAACCTGCCTGTACTCTTTCAACTGAAATCCTCTTTCATAAAAAATACTGTTTCTAGAGTTTAAAATAATTTTTGTAAATATTAGGTTAAGATGCATTTGTAATGCTCTAGTCAAAAGAAGGGTTAATATTTTTGTTCATAATTTTAACACAAAAAGACATGTAAAAATTTAAAATTATCAGAATGGTGTGTAATTTTAAATACTGAATCTCATTTTATAATTTAAGTATTAGAGGAAGTGACAATATTACTTTAAAAAATTAGGAAAGCAAAAAGTATAGGAAGAAGAAATTCAGAAAGAAAAAATGCAGTAAGAAAAGACATAATTTTTTTTAAATAGCAAATACTAACCTTCCCTTCCAAAGGTTCTGCTGTGGGCAATAGTATTTGGGTTTGACCTCTTAATGTGTTGGTGGCTCTGGGTAGATATATCAAGAATTATCATCATGATCATTAGCAAGGTGTAGCATCTTTTTTATATTCTTAATTATTTTTACAGTTTTCTAGGACTGTGCTTGGAAGTACCCTTGCTTCCCAAAACAATATATAAGGAAACTTTAACAGAATGTTCTCAGAAGAAATCCTCCCTCAATTATTTCATGTTTTACTGGTTTTGTAGTGATTGAATTTTTAAACTTCAAGCATTCAAGTCTTGAGCACAAGAGTGGAGGCACTTCTGGTAAAACACATGACTTTTTGTTGAATTTCTGTCCAAAGGGCTTACCTTGAGAAGGGAACACCTCAGTGCTGAGAACTGTCATAAAACTTTGGGTTCAGTTTTGGCCCATTAAATCCAGTGGAGAAAATGTCCATTTGGCATCCATGGTGCCAAGAACAGGTTTCACTCGCAGAGAGAGATGGTTCCTACCTAGAAATTTGAGACCTCCACCATCTTTGGGCTTTGGCAACTGGGTCAGGAAACCTCCCCAGCCACCCTCACACACTGTGAGAGCTCCAAAAGGTTCCTACCAGGGACTCAGACACAAATAAACAAACAAACCCCAAGGATGTAGGCCATGCAACAGCACAAGTCCCTTTGTCTCATTTCTGGAGATCTTTGCAGACCCCTGGATCTCTAATTGGAGTCTGCAAAAATGACAAATTCATTATTGTCTCCCCATTGTGCTTCTGGGCAGAGGCAAAGGCTGTTGTGTGTCATTGCTGGTGTGGGCAGCACACAGACACATCGACGCAGGCTTCATTTGCTGTTGGACCACTCTCCTTCCTGGAGTTTATTGTTTGTTTGGTTGTGGGGTTTGGGGTTTATAATTTTCTTTTCTGCTTTAATAATATTCTGAATCTGCATCTTTTACCTCCTCTTTTGGAAATACCTTCACAGTAGGGAACTCCCAAGTTCTCGGTGTCTGTGGTGTTCTCAATTTGTAAGGTTTTCAATATGTCTTGTGTTTCAAGCCTGCACAGTTCCACTGAGTGAGAAAAGTCACAGGTGGGCTGTCACTTGCTTTTGCTGGGGATACAGGGCTTCTAGAAGAGGAGTGGAAAAGAGATTCAAGGTTTGATTAAATAACAGAATATTTATTTATTTTCCTTTCAAAGTGCCTCTTGCTTCCCCTGAACAGATACATTTCAGGGGAACCAGACTGACTCTATTGCATTTATGGGTTTGGTATGGCAGCTTCCATCTGAATTAAACCATCCAGTTTTGAGATAGAAACAAACCATGCTGTTAATCTACCTGCCCCTTTGTTCCTCTGGCAAGATCTTTTGGTGATTGAGGTAAGTTTATATATGCAGTGGGTTTGTGTGAAGAATTAATATTAACCATTTCAGAATGAAAGCAGCAAAGCTTTTGGGTATGTAAGTTAACTGGCCATCTTAGTCATTTTAAGGAATCACACTGCTCTGCCCTGCAAGTGTTGTCTCATTTATAACCTCAGGGCTTCACACCTACCAGTTAAAGCATCTTTGCTCTATTCCATCCATCCATGTATGCAGTGTTTCTCAGTAGTTTCTTTGAGAGGCAATGAAGAACTGGTAAACTCAACATTTCATGGCATTTAATCCCTGTTACACAACAGAATGCAAACAGGTAAGACTCTAATATGCTTCCACTAGCAGGGTACCAAAAGCAACCCAGTTTCTCTCTTGACTGATCTTTCTCAGATATTTTAAGTTCCATCCTATTTGTGGGATTGTGAAGTTTTAGAAGAATGGGTTATTGAACTGTTTTTTATCACATCTGTCTGTCACCAGATTTCATATTTCATTAAGCTTCTCCACTTTTCAGTTCCATCATTGTTCAGAGTTCAAGGGAAAAAAGCCAGGGAAGACTGAGAAACATAAAAGGAAAATATGAACAAAATAACCATCTTAAGCCAAGTGTTGGTGGGAGGTGCTATGCAGAGTGGGACAATCCCATGTTCTTACAATAAAACACTCACATGACAGAGGATAAAGAAGAGTCACAAATAATGGTGGGAAAGTCTTCTATAAAGAACTTCAGACATAATTACCAAAGACATTATTAACTGTAAGGAAAAGCAATTTGACCATCCTTTCCTATGATTTAGGATGTTTACCAATGATACACACACAACTCTCCAGGCCAGTGGACAGCAAAGACTATAAAAATGTTAGTAGAGGGAGGCAGGAGCCTGTGTGCTGTGCCTCCAAGGGTGTTTTGGTAGTGCTGAACAACCTTCTTAATTCACCCAAGTGTGATTCTTTCCTGTGCCTGGAGTGACGTCTGATGTAACTCTGCCAGCACTGCCAGCAACCTCCAAAATATATCTTTTCTGTGCCTTAAAGCTGCCTGTCTGCAGTGCCATGGCTCCAGCTGGAGTTCCCTCCCAGTTTCCAGCATCATAATCAACAAGAGGTCCTCACAAGGTGAAGTTCAGGGCTTTCATAATTTCTGCACCAAATCTCTTTGTGGATGTTGGAAACAAGTATTCCTGAACTATTCTGGCTGGCACCAGAAACCACACAAGGTCAGAGCTATTGTGCTATGGAGAGAGATCCAGACTGGAATTAGAGAGACCAGAGTGAGCAGCCAAGTTAAGCACCACACACATGCATAGTGACTACTTTGGCATGGAATGCTAAATGTCAGGATTGTGATGTATGAAAATTATCTATCTGCTACTGTTAGAGGAGTCTTGTAAAGACAGAAGGAGAACTTTCTTCAGGGTAGTCTTCAGAGTTAAAAACCTCCAGACACCAATAAGGGTAGTAACACAGTGTTCAGGGCCAGGCTGGACAAGGCTTGGAGCAACCTGGGTTGGTAGAAGATGCTCCTGGCAAGAGCAGAGGGTGTAATAAGATGAGCTTTAAGGTCCCTTCCAACCAATTCAGTTGAATTGAATTGAAATGAATTGAATTGAATAGAAATGAATTGAGTTGAATTGAATTGAATTGAATTCAATCCTAGCCCAGCCTATCCTAGCCCAGCCTATCCCAGCCCAGCCTATGCTAACCTATGCTATGCTATCTTATGCTGTCCTATGCTATGCTATATTATCCCATGCTGTCCTATGCTATGCTATGCTATGCTATCCTATGCTGTCCTATGCTATGCTATGTTATCCTATGCTATGTTATGCTCTCCTCTCCTCTCCTCTCCTCTCCTCTCCTCTCCTCTCCTCTCCTCTCCTCTCCTCTCCTCTCCTCTCCTCTCCTCTCCTCTCCTCTCCTCTCCTCTCCTCTCCTCTCCTCTCCTCTCCTCTCCTCTCCTCTCCTCTCCTCTCCTCTCCTCTCCTCTCCTCTCCTCTCCTCTCCTCTCCTCTCCTCTCCTCTCCTCTCCTCTCCTCTCCTCTCCTCTCCTCTCCTCTCCTCTCCTCTCCTCTCCTCTCCTCTCCTCTCCTCTCCTCTCCTCTCCTCTCCTCTCCTCTCCTCTCCTCTCCTCTCCTCTCCTCTCCTCTCCTCTCCTCTCCTCTCCTCTCCTCTCCTCTCCTCTCCTCTCCTCTCCTCTCCTCTCCTCTCCTCTCCTCTCCTCCCCTATCTCACCGTACCCCATCTTCCCCTGAAACCTTCCTTACTAAATCACAGTACTGCTTACATGAGTTCAGGGACTGGTTTGAAAGTCATTCCCTCATGTGTAAGACCTGTGATGATAAGATAAGGGATATGTTAGTTGTTAGGAGCTGTAAAATGTCCCTACTCTCAGTGACTAGAAATCTGAAAGATTTATCATGGACAGCTCTCCAGCTTCTTTCAAAGACAGTATACAATTCTGATTTCAATGTATAAATTCTATGTAATATTTGAATGGATAAGGTCAGTATTTTCACAGATGAATTTTACAGTATAGCCTGGGGGCTACTTCTGTGCTAAACTTCATATTCTTTTACAGCCCTGTCATAGGACTGACTGTACAGCACATTGTTTGCAAGTTACAAAGAGAAGCCTCCTCCTTCATAAAACAGAGCAACTTCAAACTCCATGGTTCATCCTTTGGCAGAACCACGTCCTCAAAACCACAGTTTATCACTGCAGAATGGTGAGTGGACTGGGCACTGCCAGCAGTGTCCTCTAGAAGGACCCAGTTTCAAAAGCTGCTGCTTACTTGTCCAGAAGTAAGTTGAAAAGCATCTCGTGGTTCCTTGCAAGGGACTCTGCCCACCAGACTAAGCTTCCAGAGAGCTGCCAGGATTTATCCCACAGAGTCCATTATTTTATCTTGCTGTGCAATCAGACAAAGTGGAAGAAAAAGACACTCACATAACTTTACGAGCACTGAGCCCACATGAGGCACATTTGATATTTTGGCAGGGATCTTTCTATTTTCCAGCTGTGCCAAGTCAAGGAACATGCTAGGAAAAGAAACTAGTGCATAATTAAGTCTTCCTTTTTCTTTTTTTTTTTTTCACAGAGACTTCTCAGTTGACTTTAATCTCTTTTTCTCTCGTCTCCATGCTTGAGAATTTGCTTTGTTTTTAATTTTTTTTTTCAAGCTATCTTTCTCACCCAACAGGTTTGTTTGGGTTCTCACCATTCTACTGGTTACTAACAAAACAACTCACCTTTCAAACACCAAGCCAGAAGAAGAGTTATATTGTGGGGAAAGGGTGATGGGGATGAAGCACTAATTTTTATTTTATTAGTATTGGTGTTACATTGTCAGTGCTGTTAAATGACTCCTGCTTTTTGTGCCACTTCAGTCATGGGTCCTCCCTTTTTGCTTCCTGCTTCTGCTTATCATCTGTGTCCTTTCCCCTGTCCTTTATGTGAGATTATCCTCCTGTCATCTCAACACTCATCTTCTTTCCAACTGGATCACTGTGGTTCCCTGGACATATGAGGGAAATTACTGTACGAAAGACCAAGAAATGTTAATAGCAAAAGTTCTTGGGCTGCGACTTGTCTTGATTGAGATATCCTTTCTTGCAAACAGTGCTGGATCCAGATCAAGAGGCATTCTGAAATATAATTTTAATAGTAGTAAAGAAGATTATAAGTAAAGTAATTATTAGTAAAGAAACTTCTCATGCCTGACTGAAAAACCCTCAGTAAAATGTCCAACATAACTGTAATCCTTAAGATCCTACTGCAGAATACATACATTATTTTCCTTTCCTGTCTGCCATTACAGGCAATTTTTGTGTTTCTTCTAATTTAAAGGAAAACACCAATTTTCACTGCCTGAGTGTGACCCCTCATATAAAATATAGATCCTTGCTGATGAGACCTAGGACAGTGAGAGCCAGGCTGTAGTGCTGGGAACTCTGCAGCTGCTTGTGGGATTGTGCTGGTCTTGCCTGGGGTACAGTTGATTTTCTTCACAGTGGCTACTGTGAGGCTGTGCTTTGGGTTTGTGCTGAACACAGGATTGATGATATGGAGATGCTTTTGTCATTGCTAAGCAGGGCTTGCACAGAGACAAGCCCTTTTCTGCATTTTGTACTACTACACTGGTGAGGGAGTTGGAGCTGCATGGGAAGTTGGACATGGCTGGCACAGGTGACCCCAGTTGATTCAAGGGATATTCCAGAGCATGTGACATCATGCTCAGTATAAAAAGTGAGAGGAAGAAGGAAGAGGGAGGAGTCTGGATGGTGTTTTTCTTCCCAAGCAACCCTTGCACATGATGGGGCCCTGCTGTTCTGGAGGTGGCTGAACACCTGCTGCCTATGAGAAACAGTGAATTAATTCCCTGTTTTGCCTTGCTTTTGCATTTGTCTTTTTCTTTTCCTGTTAAATTGTCTTTATCTCAACCCATGAGTTTTCCAGCTTTCACCTTTCCAGTTCTCTCCCTCATCCCTTTGTTGGGGGGGAGGGGGGGGATGAGTGACATGGGACTTGGCTGCCGGTTGGGGTTAAACTATGACAGGAATTAAAGATACACACAGATTTACATCATGTTTACAGAAATAAGAAAAATAAATGATTTCTGAAGTGAGGACTATGGTCCCATGTACATCTGAGCTGGGATGTGGGCTGGACCACTGCTGGGTCCAGGCTCAGACAGTGCCTTGCCTGCTGTTTCTGAGGGCTGTTGATGCTGGGTTTGTGGACAGGTGTTGGTCCAGGTGAACCTCCCTCACTGCCCTTGGTGATTGTGCACCTGCAGGAAATAGGGTGGAAAAGCACTTCTATCATCCACCATGAAGAGGAGACATCCAGCTGCTGGTATGAAGGTGGAGTAAAGATAAAAACAGGAAGGGGCTGCTGTGATTCAGCTCTTTGAAATCCTTCTCCAACAGCACCCAGGAGGCTCTAGATCAAATCATTTGAATGGTGTTAATTAACCACCAGGTTTGGTCTTAGTTTAGGGATGCATCAAGGAATCCAAGGTCCTTCTACTCATGGGAATAGAATCATGTAATCATGCACCTGCCAAAAGCTGTTTTTCACAGGATGAATTTGCAGGGAAATTCAGCTGATACTTTAGTTGAAAGAAGAAATGCATTTTTAAATTTTGAAATATGTTAAAAGAATATTTTTTAAATATTAAAGCATATTGTCCTTTAAAAAAAATAAACCCAACAAAACTAAACCTTTGTATTTGCTTTTTTCTCTTTTTATTTCCTGAGTAAGTTCAGAAAATGAAAAGAACCTCTCAATTAAATGAAAATGGTGCCTTGTCTCAAAACATAAAGTTATCACAGGCATCTTTCAAAAAAGAAAAACCCTTGGAAGATCTGTTCTTTCAACCTAAGCATATTTATTTCCTCTTTTACAAAACTTGTTCGTCAAAGACAAGAACTGTTTTTCCCCCAGGTATAATTAGGATCTCCTGTGCTGTCACTCACAGTAAAAGTGTCTTTATCTTATGTCTTCCTGCACACAAAGCCAAGAGATTAAAAAGATAACCTATGCAAAACAAATAACTGCTTTGTTGGACTAAATTATCTGATGATTAGAAAAAATGTGAGAGAAATTACATTTTGTGCTGTATCCTGAAAGTTGTCAAGGGGAACTCTGAAGTTTCCCTTCTTTGCAAGATTTAGCTGTAAACTTTCAGCCTGTTGCTCTGTTAGTGCCTTCTGACTCCTGTTCTCGTTTTCAGATAAGATTTTTCTTGGGATTCCAGGAGGAAAGGATTGCCAAGCACTCAGATTTGATTTTTACAACCACATTTAAACAGATGCTGAGTTTTGCAGGGATGCCTGGGGGACCCAGACACATCTTTTCAAGAAAAATGAACATTAACTTGGAATTGCCAGATAAAATGTTTTCACTACATTCAAAAACTATCTTTTTGCATGTGCAGAGTAGGGAAATGTCAAGTGTTGGCAATTATTTTTTCTTCATATATTTTATATGTTTTATAGAGGGAAGAGCAATCTGAAGCTCACATCACAGACTGTGGGGACAGCTCAACTCTACCCAGGCAATGAACAACAGGGGTCTGCAAAATTAGTCAGGAGGGGCATTTCTGCCCACCAGAGGAGAATTCCTTTTCACCAGCTGTGATATCATTTAGCAGTGACTGCATTTATTTTCAATGCCTAGTTTGCAACTGCTTCTTGAAATAGTGATTTAGGGTCACATCCCACTCGCTGGGTCTGCTCGTGGCTTCTGTGACCAGACAACTGCATGGGGAAGGTGTACAGGGTTGTGCCCTCCAAGAGGGAATTCCCAGTGCTCCAAACCCTGGGCCCACCCTCGAATAGGGAGACTTAGGGATAAACATTCCCCGTGGGTGGCCTGGGCCAGCCACGTCTGCCTTTGAAGTGGCCACAGTGGGTGACGAGGCATCAGATGAGGCAGCAGTTCCTGTGCTCGTGGATGTTTTGCTCAGAAAGTATCACAAATACCTTGTTACCAGCATTTTACAGGAACTGCTTTGGGAATGGAAGGATCTGGAGACATTCCCATGAACTTTGCTACCCCTCCTTCCTCCCACCCCCCTTAAATCTCAGCCTTGGAGCAGCCAGCATGGGGCTCATGAAAACCCACTGATGTATATGCTCATCTTGCACTGAGATGTAGCTGGATATTTACATGGCTCAAGGAATACTTGGTCTTTCTCAGGGCCAAGAAAAATAAAGTCACCAGCTGCCCCCCATATTGAAAAATCAGGTGCTGCTCTCAGCCATCTGCAGCAAACTTTGCTTGCTTGCTTGTTTGTTTTATTTTTTTAATAACCTTCTGAGACTTGGTTCAGATTATTTTGCTTCCAGAGCCTTTGCCCCTAAAGAACCAAATATATATTTGGCCCCTCCCCTTCCCCCCCCCTCCCCCAAGGAAATATATATACTGAGAGACATCTGCATAATTTTTGAAGAGCATGACACAGGAGAAAGCAGGTTAGTTTGGGACAGGCTTGAACTTCAGGCTGACAGAAAAGAAGGATATGTCTTTGTTAAAATTAAATGAAAGTTGGAAGAAATTCATTTTTCAAATTGAAAAAAGCATTATACAGGGAGTTTGCAGTATTAATTAAAGATATATCTCTAAAATACAGTTTTTGCCTTTCATTTTAAGTCTCAGGCAAGAGATATCGGCATGTGTCTGATTCTTGCCCTGAGCATGAGCAGGTGAGGATGTGTTTGAACAAAGGATTACCTTTTATGAAAGCCTTGGACAAGGGTGAAGGGAAGGAAGAGAGAAAATACTAATCATCACAAACCAAGCTTTGCTGGGGGCTCAGCCTGCAGGAGGGGAAGTCCACCTGCCAAATATGCATTGACCTGCAAGCAACAGGATGAGCCACTGCTGGTTGTGCTTGCAGGGAGGCAGATATTTCTGTGTGAGATAAAGCCGTTTCTCTTTCAACATAGTAACTCCTGAATCATATTGGCAGGATCAAATGATTCAAGAGTAGATGCAAAAAACCCTGTTGTGAACAATAATGAAACATCACTGATTTGAGAGATTATGATTTTTTTCTTTTATATATATACAGGTTATATCCTGTCTTGTGTCAGGAGAAAACATGCTGAAGCAAATTGTTTTCTTAGATGCTTGTTAGAAGGGAAAGGTTCTCAAGACATTAAATTTACATGTAGAAAAGTCAAGCATTTTGCTGCAGGTTTAGTCCACATCTGCAGCTGCAGTTAACGGTGTTTTGGTCCAGATGTTGTTTTCTTGAGCTGGACACCACAGCTTATTGCATCTCATATAATTTCTGTCCCTTTATAACAGGAGGGCAAAATTGTTGTTTTGTAGGAAATAGGTACATGCAAAGGAGCCCAGGACACAAGAGACATACCAGTTCCCATCAAGACTCTGTGGATGTTCACATCATTTGTGAAGGAAAGTTGATTTGGGGAGTCTTTGCTCCATCAATCAGTTACAAGGATTTTAATTGTAAAATTTTACTGTAAAAGACCTCCATAACTTGCTATAAAATGATGTGTTTCTTCCAACATTATGTCATATGAGGGTTACATTCTAAATAATGATGCTCTTCTATTTGCAAACTTAAGTTTGCTATCAATGACGGGCAAAGTTGATGTAAACCACAGATATGAGGTAGCATTTTTTGGTGTAGTGTGAGCAGATCACTACATATCATTGTGTCAGATACTAAATAGATTACATTATTTTTATAAATTGATATAGAAGCTGATGGTAGTGTGTTGTCAGACTTAGAACAGGTTAACCCTGTCTTTGTGTTTAGTGAAGGCTCATCTGTAATATCAGTGGAGAAAGAAAGGCAGTAGGTAGAATGTGAAGTGTGCAAAAGACATTAAAATGATGATATTTCCCTTATCACAGATGTGCTCAATAATATTTAATCACTTTTCTCCTTGTTATCAGAAATCAAAAATTATGAGAGTAGAGGAAAATTGGACATACCATGTTTCTGAATGTCCTGATTATTAATACATGGAACTAAGGGCAATAATGAGTCTGGCTGTGTGAAATATGGGTATAATTCCTGATGGATTACTTCAGAGACATAGGAACAGAATGCTTGCTTTAATTGTCATTAATAGAGTTATGAAGTGGTAAATTCCACTTTTCACTGTTCTTAATATCCTGATGTGTTCACTGGAGACACAGAATCACAGAATGGTTTGGGTTGGAAGGGACCTTAAAGACCATCTATTTCCAAACCAATATATATGCAACACAGTGAATTCTTATTCATCTGTGTGACATCTTGGCACTGGAGAAGGTGCTGCACAGCCCAGGAGTGGTATGGGGTGGTTGGCAAAGTGCTGAGGCCTCATTAGTGCAGTCAGGCTGCAAATGCTGCTGTGCACAATAAACAGTGTTGTAACAGCACTGGCAGCTCAGGGAACCTCAGCCACAGGAGCAGCTGGTTGTGTCTGCTGCATTGCAGGGGAGATATCCCAGTTCTTTACTCAAACAGCATCAGGATTTCACCTTTGACTGGTTCTTGCTAATTAGCAGAATTCATTTTTTTTCTTTTTAGATCAATGCCCACTGAAGGAAATTACCCAACCAGAACCTGAATGGACATTTGGCTACACTCAATATGGGGTTTTCTTTATTCTTACTGTTTTTGTTTTGTTTTGTTTTGTTTTTTCTTGTTTTGTTTTGTTTTGTTTTGTCTTGTTTGGTTTTGTTTTGTCTTGTTTTGTTTTCCTCCAGTTGACCATGGCTCTTCCAGCAGTTTATGGAGGGAAATACTCCTGACTATGGTTGGGGTGTTGGTATCTTCAAGCCACAGCTCCTGTCCCTGCCCCAGCAACCTTTCCTCATCCTCATCCTCATCCTCATCCTCATCCTCATCCTCATCCTCATCCTCATCCTCATCCTCACCTTTTGTCACATCCAGCTTCTGCCACAACCTCTGTCAGTTTGCAAATAAAATGAGGCATTTCTTTTCCTGTGAGCCTTTCTATAACTTCTTCACCCAGAATTTTCTCAGGCCTGCCTCTTCCCCAAATGTGAGTCTTTCTGAACAGCATCCGCTGGTATGAAATGAGATAAACCCCCATTTGCATGAAACAAGAATAATAAACGGATATCACGTTCTGTGTAATACTTAAAGCTTTAATTGCATCCCTAAAATGGAGGGGAGGTGGTTGTGATAACAGGCTGTTTATCTTACATTTGTCAGCAATTAGCCTGGGAAGGTGCTTGCCCTGACAATTGTCTGATCAGGAGCCAGGGTGCAAGGAAAAGTCTTTTGTTGTGGTGCCTTTTCTTACTGTTGTTAATCCACTCGCTTTGATTGATTATTGCCCACATGGATTGATACCGGAGGGGGATTACCCACGGCACTGATAATGAAAGGCAGAGGGGGTCTGGTTTATTTCTTGCTTGATTTACAGAGGAGAATAAAGCCAGAAGGGAAGGAGAAGTGTGTTCTTTGGGGAGGGCTCAGCTGCAAGCTCAGCTGCTCCGACTGTGACTGGCACACCCAGGCGGGGAGCACCCAACACCCAGAGTGGTCCTTGCCTGAGCCACAGGAGGAAAGGCCACTGCAGAAAGGCTGACATCAGTTTTATCCCTAAATTCCCTAGCTGTCCAGTGGACTTGGCTGGCTGGAAGCTGGCAGGCTAGAGAGGGCTTTTAAAAGCAAAGAAAGGTGGAGGGAGAGAAGGTGATGTTTTGGAGATCAAGTATTTTGAGTTCTCTCATGCTACTAAATCATAAGGACGTGGTATCAGGTATCCTTTCTCCCCTGTCTAAGTTTTTGACTGAAAGAACCTCTCTGATAGGTGACACCAGCTATTTTCCACTTGCTCTAAAGTCGCTTGTCTGACAGGGTTGAAAATATTTACAAGTCTTAGGACACCGTGTCTTAAGTCAACTGATGACTTAAGACATTCCAGGTGACATCAGTGTAAATTTGGCTTGACCATGGAGTGGGGAAAAAAAAAATCAGTGTGAAATTTGTTGTACTAAAACATTTGAATGAGTCAAGGTAAAGCTGCCTGAAGTTTCAAGTGCTTTCATTCTTTCCAAAAGCAACTCTGAAAAGAAGCTCAGCTAGTCCTAAGGTTTAGGTTAACTATTTTCAAGAAAAGAAACAATAACCTTGATTATTGCTAATGAAAGCATTTTTGATGAGAAAATGCACTAAAATAATATGAGAATAGATGAATAGGTTTTTAAAAATATATATAATTTACTTAAGGTGAAAGAAAGTGTATGACAAATTTTCCGGAGTTTATTCCTAACACCTGTTTATCTTTTGTTTTCTAAAACAGTTAATTTTAAAAGGTTAATTTTAAAAGGTTAATTTTAAAAGGTTCAGATTTAAAAATTAGGAATGTAAAATACTGAAAATCACCATTTTGACAATGCATTTATAGGTCATAATCATTCTGGCTTAACATTTGTTTTGTAAATTTATTTCATTGATACTTTATGTTTGCTTACACCAGCCTCTCAAATTAAAGCTGTCACTTGGAGAAGTGTTAGTGATGCCTTTTTTCACAGGTGAATGAGAAGCTGAGACACACAAGTGGTTAAGGGAGCCTAATCTGAAAGCTGTGTGGGCAGATCAGTTTACAAAAACTTCCTACTTAATATATGGTTTATGTAGGGAATATCTTTTTCTGTGGTTGAATTTGTGCCAATAGCAAAGGTGAGGAAACATTATTTTTTCTCATGTAAATGCTCTTTTGTGTGAAATTTGACAGGATAACAATGCTGCAGCTCTCAGAAATTGCTGCTCACTTGAATAAACCTGTAAATGAATTAAACAGGTGTCTTGGTTTGAGATAAGCAACTGCCACCCCCCTCCTAACACCAAGGAAAGGGAGGAAAAGAGGGGAAAGAAAAAAAATACTTCAAACCACGTTTATGCAAAAACTACATATATTTTTACAGAAAGGAAGAGACAATTAGAAGAGAGTACAAATATACACTCACACAAGTCTGCAACAACAAATTCCCCAATTCTTAACGAACACACAAATTCTACTGTCTTAACTACACATTACTTAAGAAAAACCTTATTCCCCAGGGAGACAAACTCAAGCAGAAAGGGGAGACCCAGAACAACTCATTTTACTTTCCTGAGATACCCTGTGAGCCAGTGGTGGGCCTGGTCCTCTCCATCCCCCCCGGGACAGCATCGTGCGTCCTCCCAAGAAGAGGGCTGAGAAGCAACTGCCTTAACCACTCCCACACTGGTTCCTACTTCCCTGGAGATGATGTCATAATGTATAATTTTAAAGTAAATAAGTGTGTTTTTTTTGGTTTTTTTTTTTTATTTTTTATTTTTAAAATGTCTTGCAAACTCCAGAACAGTCTTATTTTCACCTTGATTCTGTTTGCAGTTACTGCCATGGGACCATCTCTTTGTCAGAAATGGGATCCTGTAGGTTAAGGCCATTTTTATATTCCCTTATCTCTATAATCCAACCAGAAACAATCTGTGGGATAAAAGGTATTTTCCAGAGGAAAAAAAACCCTAATTGAATATGTACTATTCTGCATGAAACTGGTATCTGAACATATGGATTTGAGACGCACTTGGGGAACAAAAAGTTGCTTGTGTAAGGGGATAAGCAGTCATAGAGGGGTGGAAACAAGAATTGGAGGTTTTGGGATGTGTATCAAGAAAAAAAAGCTTCTTAATGAGGTAGAATAGGCTGAAAATAATCATTCACAGAGGCACTGCTCAAGACAATTTAAGTTGATGGGACAGAAGGAGCCAAGAAATAGCTGAATGAACTCAACTGAGATTTTCTGTCTCTTTATATACATCACTGAGGAGGGCAAAAAGGGAAATGGGCAACAAACATTTGAGTGAAGACACCATAACCAGTCCTTGTGCTCCCAGGGACTCCAAGATGCAGTTTCAAGAGGAGATTTGCATACAGACACAAGGTCTCTGGCATCCAGCATTGGTGTGAAATCATGAATTTTTCATCCTCAGACTGCAAATTTTAACATTATCGTGATGGATAGATGTTCTCCAGGAGCTGAGGCTCAAACTGCATCCTGCCCTACCAATATGGTGACTGATGAGACACTTCTTTCTGCACACTTTCCTGTCCCAGGGATGCTGATCTCATCAGAGCAGCAGCCCAGTGTCAGAGTGAGGGATGTTGCCACCCCTGGGCTGCCCAATTTCTGGAGCAGGCTCCAGACAGGACCATCAGCAGCATCTCCTGGTGAACATGGAATCCAAACCCTTCCGCTCTGGATGGATGGCTGTGCTGTGATTTACTATTATGCCATCCAAACAGTGGCTCAGGCTTCACATGTGTTTAGTGGGAATAAAACAGTGGCCAGATCAGACTGCAGAGGGGACATGAAGCTGCATTGATGGGTCTGCACAGAAGTAGGACTCTCAGAGCAGACAATCCCATGGGCTGAGGCTGGAAGCACACAACAAGGTCAGCTCCTGCCAGGGCACAGGGACAGCCACGTCTGAGAGGGCTTTTTTTGACTGGGTAGTCTTGGAATCATCCCTTAAGCTGTGCTGGGGACTGTTATTGTTTCTCTCCAGGAGGAACATGGAAAATCAGAAAGGCCCCTCTAGGTGCATGGGCTCCCCCTGAGCTGTCCACCCTGAGCAAACCCACAAAGTTTTGGGTTTCACATGAAGTTTATCTTAAAGTTTGATTGACTGTGTGAAATGACCCATGAAATGCCTGATGGGCACTTTTTTTCTCCCAGGCCAGAAGGTAAGTGAAGCATCTGCTGTCTTGTATATATTGGCAAGCAAGTGTCTGAATTTCCTGACTGACACACCTGTATCAATGACAGCAATGGGTCCAGAAGTCCCTGTGGATGTGAGGCAGTTAGTCCAATGGGATTTGGCCATATCACACCTTCCTTCCTTCACAGATTTGGAAAAATTTGCAAAAACATTTAACGAAAAAAACCAAAAAAGAAAAAAAAAGCCAAAAAACCCCAACAACAACAACAAACAAACAAACCTCAAAACCTTCACAAACAAACACCAAACACACAAAAACCCCTCCAACCAAAACAACAACCACCCCCCACCACCACTCTCATAAACTATTCTCTTCCTCATCTCTTCTCAGGTATCTTTCAATAGGGTTTTTGGTGGATCACATCCCACTTCCCCACAAAGCCTGCAATGAGTTTTCCCCTCATGTTTGAAACAAATGAGAGTTGTGCAGAGACAGCCACACACAACATGCTGGAGAGCTTTGTGCCCAGCTCTTCTGAGTTGAGTCAGGATGGGTCTGTCAGAACAAAGCAAGATAAACCCTGGGGGCTTCTAGAGCTGCACTGTGCCCAGTTTCTCCCTCAATCCCTGGCCAGTTTCTCCCTCAATCCCTGCCCAGTTTCCCCCTCAATCCATGCCCAGCATTTTCAGGGCTCAGGATAAACCACAGATGGAAGTGCAATACGCAGGTGTCAAGGTCTGTTCTGTTTGGTGTTTTAAATCTCAGGCACTGAGAAGGTGAGAATAAACATGGGGGATTTTCTTAATTAGAAATCAACAGCAACAAAACCCAACCCAAACACTATAATTTTCAGATGAAAGAGACTGTACCTTGGCACTGTTTCTCCTTCTCTGCACTTTTTTTCAAGAAAAAGTACTTTATTTTATCAATGACTAGTCATTGAAAAAAAATTCAGGGAAGTTGGTAGGAAGTGTCTTATCACAAAGTTTTAGAAGTATTGGCATTTTATTACTCTGCATTTTCAACATATATTTCAATGTAATTACTTGAAAAGAAACACAAATATTTCTACTTGTTGACTGGGGATTTTTGTGGATATATGAATTTCCAGTTTTGGCTATTTTGGCTCTTTATTTGAACTGGTGGGGTGGGGGTGGGAGCAAAAAACAAAACAAGCAAAATCAAAACAAGCAAAAAATCCACAAACAATTTATATTCATTTTTGCTGGCACATTGTTTCAGCTTTTAAGGCCTATCCACTTTAGGCATTTGTTGTACAAAGAGATAAAAGGGGAAATGTTGCTGAGAAAGAAAAGGAAAGGAAGGAAGGAAGGAGGGAGGAAGGGAGGGAGGAAGGAAGGAAGGAAGGAAGGAAGGAAGGAAGGAAGGAAGGAAGGAAGGAAGGAAGGAAGGAAGGAAGGAAGGAAGGAAGGAAGGAAGGAAGGAAGGAAGGAAGGAAGGAAGGAAGGAAGGAAGGAAGGAAGGAAGGAAGGAAGGAAGGAAGGAAGGAAGGAAGGAAGGAAGGAAGGAAGGAAGGAAGGAAAGAAAAGAGAAGAAAAGAAAAGAAAAGAAAAGGAAAAGAAAAGAAAAGAAAAGAAAAAGAAACGAAAAGAAAGAAAGAAAGAAAGAAAGAAAGAAAGAAAGAAAGAAAGAAAGAAAGAAAGAAAGAAAGAAAGAAAGAAAGAAAGAAAGAAAGAAAGAAAGAAAGAAAGAAAGAAAGAAAGAGAGAAAGAAAGAAAGAAAAGGAAGGAAAGAAAAGGAAGGAAAGAAACCAGAAGGTTAATTTCTCCATCCTGAAATAAATTAAAAAGCACCCATGGGGAGGCATGGAAAAGGAAAGGAACATGGTAGGACATCTTCATGTTCATATTATGATTAAAAGATATGGGTGGAAACCAACAGCTACTGAGAAAACAGCTGTGCAGGTAGAAGAGGTTACTTCCCCTTGCTCTTCTCCATGTGCCGTCATCACCTCTCCATTGGAAATGAGCAATGAAATGTTTAATCAGATCTGCAACTGCCATGGCAAGGTTATTCCTGAAAGCACTTTAGAAAAGCTTGGATGAGGCAATTTGTGTCGAGTAGTGTAAATACTTGGTAACTTGGAGTTTCTAATGGTTAAATAAAGTCAGCTGACAAGTCCAAAGATTCCTGCAGGCTAAGGGAGAGATTTTTCTTAAAGACTGGTATTAAATTCAAATTAACTTTTCTTAGATCTTCACATTTATTTCCAGAACTTTAGTTGTCTGGAAATGGTACCACTTTGCACAACAAAATTGCCCAAAGTTTACTGACACCCATACACTGGAAGCAAAGTCACCTCAAAATCTGAACATAAACTCTTCCAATCAACAATACTTCCCTCCCTCCCTCTCTACTACTTGTTTTTTAAGAGGCATTTGATCAGGAGTTCCTCACTTCCTTCCCTTCATTGGTGATTGTGACTTTCTACATATCATCTCTTTCAGATTAAATTTTGCTGTTTTTTAAAGGAATTGAGAAATTAATCATCTAACCACAGACTGTTCTCTCTCAGTGATGCTCCTTTCTATCAGTAGTACAGGGAAAATGTAAAATCAGGGCCTTTGAATAACCTGTTCATTCATCCCTGCACAGCGACTTGTGACAGAAATGTGGAAGGTTGGGTCAAACCCATTAGACACACAGGTCATAAGTTCCAAAGATGTTAAAATTTACCATTTCATTTCTGAACAGTGAGCAGAGGCTGCCTTTAAATGTCAGAAAAAACTTCTATGACAGTACTGAGCTGAGCAAACAAATGGTCATGATGCAAATTAATTATTTATTCAATGGCATTATGTAATATTAAAAAAGGTAATAAAGACAAAAATATAAATATTTATGAAAGCCATACTAAAAAACCCCTGATGAATACATTTCTCTCTCCTGTAGGAGAATCATATTTTAGTAGGAGGTGAGTGGGTTTTATCCCTTTTTGTGGAGAGAGAATATGATCAAATATCTCACGCATTTTGACCCAACAAGGTGTCTCAACCACATTTTCTAAAAGTTCCCTTCTTTTGCCTCTCTAACTTCAGTGAAGATCACATAGCAGGCTTTACTTTCTCTATGTTGGAGGGACCAATCTGTCTTTTTCAAGTGGAAATACTGAGAGTGTGATTACTGCAACATCTGTAATGACTGAGGGAGTTCCATCTACGGTGTTCTCAGATTAGGCTGGAACAGGAAATAAGATAAGATTTTGGGATGCACAACTAATTCTCTCTCTTTGGAGTGGGAAGAATAAACCACAGTACTATTGTGCCAGCCCAAGAATAATACTGTTCTTATACCTCTTCCAGAAGAGTCTCACAGTTTCCAAGTGCTTTACTCATCCTGTAAGAGCTTGTAAAGTTTTGGAAGAAACAGAGAAAAAAAGCAGGAAGTGCCAACTTTTTGTAACTCTGTTTTGCCGGTGCCAGTAGGAGGGCACAACCACAAACAATCTGTTTGCAAAGCACAGGTTACTCCATTGCATTTATTTGGAGTCAGATTGAGGCATACAGAGAGAGGGTTTTGAGGAGAGCGGGCATTTTATTCTGGGAAGGGCACAGGGATGCACTATCCACCTTGTTCTCTTCTGAAGTATGATCCCTGTCCAGGTTCCTTGTCAAAAGGGAAGGAAAATTACACTGTTATCTTCACAGCTGATCATCCTTGAATTTAGGAATTTTCTCACTGGCATCGAGTGCTTCATCCACTCAGGTGCAATAGGGTCGTCTGCAGCAGAACCAGTGCTTCTAACCCACTACATCCCCACCACCTGTACCTTTGTAAAATAACTGGGTTTGTTTGGCATTTTTCAAAAGCAAACCTTGCTCAAAATCTGCCTTTTCAGTTACAGATTTAAACAACCAACCAAAACAGCCTCTCACAGGTACAGACTATGCTGGTTTTTT